>NC_022021.1:34966220-34976579 GCF_000317375.1 Microtus ochrogaster | reverse complement strand
GGGGAGGGAAATGGGAGGCGGTGGCGGGGAGGAGGCAGAAATCCTTAATAAATAAATAAATTAAAAAAAAAAGAATGGCAGTTTCTCAGAAATTTGGGAATCAAACTACATCAATACCCAGTTATAGCCCTCTTAGGTATATACTCATAGGATGTTCAATTATACCACAAGCACACTTTCTCAAATATGTTCATATCATCATTATTCATAATTGCCAGAACCGAGAAACAACCTAGACTCCCTTCAACTAGAGAATGCGTAAAGAAAATGTGGTGTATCTTGACAATGGAGAATTTTCAGTGGGAAAAAAAAACAATGGCATCATGAAATTTGCAGCCAAATGGGTGGAAAAATATCACCCTGGGTGAGTTAACCCAGACACAGAAAACAAACATGGGCTGCACTCACTTATAAGTGGATATTAGATTTAAAGCAAAGGGTAACCAGGCTACAATCTCAGATCCAGAGAAGCTAGGTAAAAAAGAGGACCCTAAAAGGGACAAGAGAAAGAAAGAGTAACTAGATGAGATGATCTGGGTAAACCAGGGCTGGTGGGTAGAGGAGGGGAAGGGGAATGGATGTATGGAGGATCAGGATGATGGAGTTGGGTGGATGAAGGTAAACAACAATGAAGGAGATACTTGGTAGAGTAGAATTTTATGTGGTTAGGAGAATCCTGGTACAAAAGAAATTCCCCAAAACCAATAAGGATGACCTCAGCTTAGAATGCTAGAGAGTGCCTGAACTGGCCTTTCTTTCTAATCAGATTGGTCACTACCATAATTGTCACTGCAGAGTCTTCATCAAGTTACTGATGGGGCAGATGCAGAGATACACAGGCAAGCACTGGGCCAAGCTCTGGTAGTCCAGATGAAGAGAGGGAAGAGGGATTATATGAGCAAGGGGGTCAAGATAGTGAGCCAGCAACCCAAAGAGACAGCTGATTTGAGCTTGCAGGAGCTCAAGGCCTCTGGACTTGCATCTAGGGAGTGGGCTTGGGATCCACCAGCCCTTCTGCATGTGGATGACAGTTGTGCAACTTAGTCTTTTATGGGGCCCCTAACTGTGGAAGCAGGACCTGTCCCTGACACGAGAGCTGACTATTTGGAACCTGTTCCCTAAGGTGGATGCCTTGCCTAACCTTGATGCAAGGGAGAGGGAGTTGTTCCTGCCTCAACTTGATATGCTATACTTTATTGATTTCCATGGGAGGATTTTCCCCTTCTTAATGGTGATGGAGGAGGAGTGAATGAGGGTGGGGGGGATAGGGGAAGAGAAACTGTGGTTGGTATGTTAAATAAATAATAAATAAATAAAGGAAAGGTTGATAATATCTTTCCTGATATTTAATCTATTTGTATCTACTTACTGTACTGCAGGATGTTTTTCCTTATAATATACCATATATTAATATTATTCATACTTTAAGCAGAGAAAACATATATTTCTTTATTATTGGTATCTGCCCAACTCATTTTCTAAAATATCAATATGACACATAATTTCATGGTAAAATATTATAATACTTTTCATATTCTCTACAAACACAGAGTTGTTGAAAGAATGAACTAGTTTGTGCAGGCTAAGTCAACAATAGCAACTTTAAATCTATTCATGCGGAAATTTCTAGAATGAGCCCTTTACAACACAGGGATCAGGGCAGCGAATTCATGAACTATACTTTACTGATTAACAGAAGTTGTCTTTTAAGGTTTCAGGTAATTTGTTCCTTTTCAAATTGGTTTAAAGTAAATCAAAGAACCAAGGACTAACCCCATTAATTACTTATGCTTAGAAAATAAAAGAGAAAATGAAAGAGCATTTAAATTCTCTTCTCCTAGTCAAGATGCCCTTTGATCTCCACTTTATTGATGCATTCCATGTTTCTTTTTACCAAGAAGAAACTGATTAGGTGTTCTGCTTTCATGTAATCAAAATAAAGTGTGAGAGGAATCACAATTTTTAGTTCAAAACTGATAAGTTTCACTCCCTTGACTTAAGTTGAGCAAAGTTTAGCATAATGATAATGCAACAGATAAATATGCCTGAATTTATCACACACACACACACACACACACACACACACACACATCCTTCTAGCTATTCTGGAGGTACAGAGGCTGGGAGGAAAAGGAAAAAAATATTCTGAAAATCCTCAAAATATCTGAAATTCTCAAAATAGTGGCTCATGTAGTAGGAATGCTTAAAGATAATCTGTAAAATGTTTTGCAAAGATAATCAAAGCCAAATAGATAACATAGACAGAAAAACTAGCTGTTTTTCTCTATATCGGTATTTTGAGGTGACTACAACTAGTGTTCAGAGGAGACTTCACTATTAAATAATATTGAGTATACATCTAAAGAACTGAGTGAGAAAACTGGAGAGATCATTTGTTAGTTAAGAACTTTAACTCCTTTTGCAAACGATGAGAGTTCAAGTTTCAAGTAAAGAATCTCACAAGACCTTAATTCTTAGTTTCTAAGGGTTCTCTGATATCTATAGGGCATCGATTCTCAGTCATGTAATATGTCCCACATCCATACATATAATTTTAACAAATCTTGAAATAAAAAAGTTGGCAATCATGGGACTATTTTTCATAGCCTTTGTTATAGACAGAAGGAGGCAAATATTACAGTAATGATATTAACAGAAAATTTTAAATTCTAATGATGTCATAATTTATATTGAAGAGTGAAATATTCCTTCTCCTGAGTGAGCCAGAGGTTGAGGGACTTTCCACACAATTAATGCCAATAGTATCAGTGTATCTGCACAAAGAAATGGTAAATCAGTCTTTGTTCAGTAATGACTTGAACAGAATACACCAAAAAGGAGAATTTCTTATTGTGACTTAAGACAGTGTGGTTATTATTGTTAGTTTACTAAATTGCTAAATATTTTTCAAGAAAGAAATATCATTTATGAACCCCAAAGTTGTTTGTGATATCTGTTTCTGTTTGTCTCTGAAGGACGACATTCATCCAAATACACTTGAAAGCTACATAGTAATTCCATTGTACTGTACCCCAAATGATCCCCATCAAGAAGTGAAATGCCAGTAAATGCTGAGTTGATGTGGAATAAAAAAATAAAAACTTATGTATGTTGCTATGGGAAATATAAATTATTTTAGACAGTATCAAAACCAATAGGGAAGTTCCTAAAAGTAGTAAATACAATTATTATCCATTCCAACAATCTTACCCCTAAGTATGCAACCAAAGACATCTATGTATACATATTACAGAGATACTTGAAAATCCTTTAAAAGGGGGGGAGGGGCTAAGTGTTCTGTTATAGTCTACTATAGGCACAATTGAAGTTTAACCTACTGAAGAAGCATAACATGGTGGTTGTAAACATGAACTCACAGATGCCATAAGTGCCTTCCCAAAGCCTGCAGAGTATTAGATCCTTCAGTATAACATCAAGGAGGAATAGGGCTCATAGGACCAGCTTTGTTCAGCAGGAGTTATTGACAGTTGGTGGCTGCAGAAGGACTGGGAGACATTTTCTATGCTGTAGTCACTGGTGAGTTACTCAGAGAATAGCTTGGCACATGTGGCTAAAACAAGTGAATCACAAAGCAAAAGCAATAATGAATCAAGAAGACCTGGATGTGGGATGGAGATTTGGTGGGAGGTGAATGGAGGTGGTAGGAGAGTGGGATTAGTAAAGATGGAGAAATTGTGTGTTTAGAATGCATCACACTCCTGCATGGAATTGAGAGCATAATACAATTATAAAAATTTTGTTTTGATATCCTCCTAATCTCCTTATGTACCCCTCACTCTCCTTAAAATTCATGATGCATTTTTTTTTTGCTTATTTTGTATGGGTGGGTGGGTGGGATCCTAAATACATATATGCAGGCTTCTCTGTAAGTATTAATTCTATGTATATGTTGTAAAGTTTGACCATTTGGTACTGGGTAGGGCAACTTTGTGCAGTGTGCACTGAGATTGAAAGTGTTATTGTAATGATACCAGCAAGCACCGGCTTCTTATGAATGACTCTGTTGTGTTCTTTGCTGTGATGGACTCAGTCACAAACAAGAAAGAATGGAAAAAGAAAATTGTTATAGACGTTGGGACCTATGGCTGGAGAACAAAATTGCTGAAGGGAGGGAGAGTTCAGTACATTACACAAAGCCATTTGGAGCTACTGTTTAATGATGCATGGTTAACTAGAGCTACCATACCACAACAAACCATATTTAACTGTGAATGCTGGTAATGGAAGTGATGAACTGATAGGAATGAAAAATTTCTCTACTATTCTAATGTCAGGTAGAACACAGACACTGTGAGTCGAATCTCTTAAACAATCCTCAAACTTTAAAAAATGACAAATTCTCCATCAAATTACAGCAGCTTGAACCAACTGTAGAAAAGAAAATAGACATCTATATTTCATCCGCTCCTTACAATTTTGAAATTCTAGTTTTTCTTGAACAACATTGTTTTTGTTGTTGTTGTTGTTTAAGAATCTCCAGTGTTGTAGATCTCTGAAAGCATCAGGTGAAGAAACAAAAGTCAAGACTGCACAATGAAGATTTTGCTTCTCTGCCGTTAATATGGCCAAACTTAAGCAGTACCCAACACCTTTTCTGTTATCCTGTTTTAAATGCTCTGGCAGTCAATATATTGAGTCCAAGAATTTCTCCCCAGAAAATTAAAAATCACTTTGCAATGGTCATTTTTTGTCACAAGAAGGACCACAATGAATCACAGGCCATTGCCATCCCACTGTAAAGAACTAAACATAGTAATTGGGCAAAATTAATTCCATTGAGATTCATGACTTCCCTTTGCTTGAAAGGCATAGCATAAACTATGATTTCTGTCAGCAGTAGAAATTTTTAAACTGCTGCACTAAAATCATCAGATTATTAATTCTATTTACGTCCTTAGTTGCTGCTATTTTGTCAAATCACTGACAATAGTAGTATTGCCAGAAATAAATGTGTTAGTGAGGATTTATTTGCTTATAGATTCAGAGGCAAACAGTCAGACAGCTGCATTTTTCACTTCCCCAAACTTCAGCCCATGTTGTGCAATGTGAATTGCAAATATAGCATTCTGAATACTTACCCAAAATGATCCTTTCCAATTAATAACATAATCAAAGTAATATAACATTCAGAGATCTGAACATTTTGTGTTGATAGGAATAAAATTTGAAAAGGCACAAAACAATGATTTCAAAACAGATTAAAATACAATGTTCTTGCCTGAAATATAAACTCTTCAAGGATAAAAACCCATTTTTCTTTTTACAAGTTAGTCTCAAGGTATATTTCTGACAATCAGGTAGGGAAAAGAAGCCTTGAGAAAGTATTACTCAGGCAAAAATAATACAGATTTTATTAATTTTATATATACTTATTTTAATATACTTACTAAATAAATGGAAAATTGTAAAAAGTTAATTCTATTTATATACTGGCATAAGAATCCTATAAAACTAGGTTTGATTAAACATTTTTTCATAATACATTTATAATGACAAGATTCATAATTATATTTTTGATGTAAACAAAGTGACAAAGTTCTATTTAGGGGTGCATTTCTCTTCAATATGAAATTATGTCATACGACAAAGTACAATATCCTGGTATTAGAATTAGATCCTAATATTAAAATGATCTTAAATGCTGTAATGTACTACATGTACAAAGATAATGCTTCAAAAACCTTTTGATACATTCTGCAATAGTGTGCAGATTGGAAACGTCTACTGAGATTTATTTACAAGAAGAACGTCTGTTAGGTATGAAGTGTATATGTGTGAGAGTGAATGTGTATGCTTGTGTGTGTTTGTGTGAACTTCTTTGTCTTAAAGCATTTAATTGGAAAATACATTAAAGACAGGAAAACTTAAATAAATGAAGTTAATATTGGCATCTCCATAATTCTCTCTTGATCATTTTAAATGTGCAGTGTTTTTTTTTTAGCCATTTGCCATTTGATATTTGAGGAGACTAAGTAAAAGGCATATAATTTCCAGATGTTCGATGGATCAACAGGCACTGGTATATTTGAAGTCCACTGTAAGTGGACCTGTCCTTCTTAAACATCTTTGAATACCACATCCTTTGCCAGGAACTATAAAATAGAAACATTGCCTTTTTGGTTGTTTAAGATTTAAGTCATAATATTTAAAAATAGAGATACCAGATTCTTCTTTTTACACAAGAGAAACATTTGTCTTCTGGATCAGAATAATGGATTCTGAATTTGACCCTTGGTCTTGGGTAGAGGCATGACATTCTGATACCATTCAAAGATGGAATATTACCTACTATTTTCCCTTTTCTTCAGACTTAATATATTAATCCTGTCAATCACCTGGCCAGAAATTACCTCTCTTAAAATCTGACTTACTGAAGATGTGGTAAGCCAATGGAAATATGCTTCTACTTTTTTTAAAAAATAATTTTTTTAAAACAATCTTTTCTTGGGTATATTTCCAAGAGTGGTATTGCTGGATCCTGAGGTAGGTTGACTACCAATTTTCTGAGAAATCACCACACTGATTTCCAAAGTGGTTGCACAAGTTTGCATTCCCACCAGCAATGGATGAGTGTTCCACTTATTTCACATCCCCTATCATACTACAAAAGCATTTGTTCAACCATGTTCATAGCATAATTATTTGTAATAGACAGAACCTGGAAACATCCTAAATGCCCCTCAATGGAAGAATGGATAAAGAAAGTGTGGCACATTTACACATTAGAGTACTACTCAGCAGTAAAAAACAGTGACATCTTGAATTTTGCATGTAAGTGGATGGAAGTAGAAAACACCATCCTGAGTTAAATAACCAAGACCCAAAAATATTACTATTGTATGTACTCACTCATTAGTGGATTCTAACCATAAACAAAGGACATAGGGTCTATAGTTCATGATCCTAGAAAAGCTAAGTAATAAGATGAACCCTAAGAAAAACATATATAGATCATCCTGGAAATTAGAAGCAGACAAGATCGCCAGGCAAATTTTGGGAGCATGAGGGAGAAGGGGAGAGAGAAGGGAGAAGGAGAGTGTTGGGGAGAGCTTGGGGGAGTGGGATGGTTGAAATGGAGGAAGGACAGATATGGGAGCAGGGAAGAAGATATCTTAATTAAGGAAGGCATTGTGGTGTTGGCAAGAGGCTTGACTCTAAATGGGTTCCCAGGTGTCCACAGGGATGTCCCCAGCTATGACCCTGGACAGTAGAGGAGAGTGTGCCTGAGCTGGCCTTGTCCCATAGTCAGACTGATTACTATCTTTTTTTTAAATTTATTTATTTATTGAGGATTTCTGCCTCCTCCCCGCCACCGCCTCCCATCTCCCTCCCTCTCCCTGGATTACTATCTTGAATATCACCATAGAACCTTCGTCTGGCGACTGATGGAGATAGAGACAGAGACCCATATAGGAGCACTGGACTGAGCTCCCAAGGTCCAGTTGAAGAGCAGAATGAGGGAGAAGAGGACTAAGGAAGTCAGGACCACAAGGGGTTGGTCTACCCACTGAGATAGTGTGCCTGAGCTAATGGGAGCTCACCAAATCCAGCTGGACTGGGATTGAATGAGCATGGGATCCAGCTGGACCCTCTGAATGTGACTCACAATTGAGGCAGACGGAGAAGCCAATGATAATGGCACTGGGATTTGTCTCTACTGCATGTACTGGCTTTTTGTGATCCTATTCTATTTGGATGCACACCTTCCGAAGCCTGGATGGAGTGGGGAGGGCCTTGGACTTCCCACAAGGCAGTGTACCCTGCCCTCTCTGAGACTGGAGGATTAAGGGAGAAGAGTGAGTAGGGGAGCGGGAGGGAAGAGGGAGGAGGGGAGGAAGTGGAAATTTTGAATGGTATTATTTATAAAGTAATAAGAAATTACTAGAAAATATAAAACAAAAAAATCAAACTTTTCTCATTTTACATAGTAATTCCAGTTCCCTCTTCCTCCCCTCTACCTGCTTCCCACACTTCCCACACACACCCTCATCCACTCCGCATAGAGGGCAAGGCTTCCCATGGGTAGTCAAGAAAGTTTAGCACATCCTTTTGTTGCAAGGCAAAGGCCCTCCCCGCTATATCTAGGCTAAGAAAGAGACCAAAGAGAATGGGCTCCAAAAAGCCAGTTCAAACACTAGGGATATATCCTGGTTCCACTGCCAATGGCTCCACAGATTGCTTAAGACATATAGCTGTCACCCACATTCAGAAGGCTTAATTTGGGCTTCTACTGGTTCCCCCACTATCGGTCTGGGGTATCTACTCCCTTTGGAATGGTTGCTTGCTGGCTTCACTTGCAATCTTCTACTTTTCTAAGTCTTAACGCCATAATAGAAAAGCTACTCTCCCTCTTCGTTAGATGTTGTTCAAAATCCTAAGCATGCTTGATCTCAGGCACACTCAGGACATTTCTTTGTTTCTCTAAAGGCATCACCGTTTTTGTCACCAATGCAGCTGCTTGGTTTATCTCCAGATAAACTCACTTGGCCTCTTCTATTCTTTCTAAAAGGCCACAAAGTTTTATCTTCCTTTTCGCCATCTCCCTTCTCATGAGGTTTGCTGAGGTTGACAGATTTCCTGCTCTGTTTTTATTTAGTTATTGTTTGCTTATTTCACAAATTCTGCTACAATGGGAAAAAGAGATTTCATATAAATCTGTATTAAATAATGTGAATAAAAAATTCAGCGATAACAAGAAACAAGAACAACAACAAAAGAAATAAGCATGGTTTCCCAGTTATCACCAGGGAACCAGCGTTATTTAATTGAAGTCATCAAATAAGCCATTCTACAACAATGAAACATAAGCAGAAAGTGCAGGATGGGTTAGAGAAAAATATCCAGTATTCTGGAGAAAAAATAAGATCTTTTCTTTTCTTATTTTTTTTAATTGAGCTCAACACCATAAATAAGGATCTTGTATTCTATGCTTATCTGAGCAGGAGAGATAGGTACTCAAGATAGTGTCTTAATATCAAAGAATCTGGCTTTCTGTTCAGAAAATATGGCATGACCAAAACTTCAAAAGTTCCATGTATCTTGATAGAAAAATAAACCCTATAGAATTTCTGTTTCTTTGGAAGCACAATGGGAGTATTTTTAAAATTCTGATTTTATTTTTTGATAGAGTAAACTCCATATCAACTATCACGGCCATGTCTAAATATGTCTACTAGATATCATCTTTGGATTTCTGAATCTTTGTTTGAATCTATAGTCATTTACATTTTCACATTATTTCTTCTGTCCTGAAGCTCCCTAATACCTATATGTAACTGTAAAATATTTTTAATGATTTTAATTTTATTTAAAAATTTACTTTTTAAAATAAAAAGCTTTCTGATTCCTTCAAGTTACAATGACAGACAAGTGATGAACTCTCAAAATGAGTTCATGGAAATGTAAATATATGGGTAAAAGATTCTAATGAAGATGTCTCCATTCTCAAGCCAAAATCCCAAAGCTACAGGATTTTTAAATGATACTGGAAACAAAGAAAGTTTCTAATGACTTAGTGTAAAACCAGAAAGAAAATTTCTACATAGAAAAACAAAAGACAAGCTGCACCTATGTATATAGGTAATAGTAATGGACGCAGGGTCATTAAACAAAGATATGTCCATGAAATTGTGAGAAACATGGATGTTGAGCCAGACACATAGAGGATATGATTAGGATGTAGATATGAACAAAATAGTTTATATATATATGTATACATATATATATATGTATATATATTTCTTGAAGAATAAATAACATTTTATTTAAAGAAAAAATATACAGATGATCAACAGACAATTTTAGAAATTGGGCAGTATATTAAAAACAAAAACCAGAGATGTTTTCCAATCGAAAAGATAAGAAGTGGAAAATGTAGATATGGGCTCAGAGTCATGCATATTATTTAGAATTCTTAACTATGAAAATAAGTGGATTATTCAACTCTAAAAGTAGCTAGAGTTCTTTTTCTTTTTCCTTTTAGGAAAGTTTCAGTTACTTAAATTACACTTTGAAATATGTGTTTTAGGTTTTAAAAGAAGTGATATCTTTCCGTATTTAACTAGAATATTTCAATCATGAGCTGTAATATCAAGTACTGCTAGATTATTATCATATTCATGAGACTAAAAATGGGGGAAAATACATTCTCCTCTTGTAAATCATTTCAGGTCTTTTTCTTATGAGTACTTTTGTCCCCTTTTTTACAGGTGGCTGTAAGTTATTATGGCCCCACACCACCTGCAGGGGGAGCAATGATCATTGCAGGCTGGAAGTTTAGTGACCTAGTCTGTAAGGAAGAGGCAGTGGGAGAGCTATGAATTGTGAGCCTGTGAGAGA
>NC_022021.1:34963792-34965953 GCF_000317375.1 Microtus ochrogaster | reverse complement strand
CCCGGCTTGAAGAATCCATTTCAAAATATGAAGAAATCAAAAGAGGAGCAATTCAGTTTTATCATTACTGCAAAAAACACAGCTTGTGAAGCAGTTTTGTTTTCAATTACAATATTTTACAACTATCAGTTTACACTATTTTTCATAGATCACACAATAAAAAAGGAGTGAAACCTAGATTATATGTGCATGTTTGAATACTCACACATGTATATGTGTGTTCATACATGTAAATTTTTATTGTAACATACAAATGTACATTCAACAGTCTGCATTTATTTTATTATGATTTAATACTTGATACTTGATAATAATTAATGTATTTTTCTGAAGTGAAATCCCATTTGATTGAAAATAATATAAAAGGACTAATTAAAAGTTTCTCCCATAGCAATTATTTCAAATATCATTTCTTTCCTTTTTGTTTCCCTCTGTACGTGTTAGACCTCAAACACTTGAAAAGATACAGGAGACAGCTCCCTCTCCTCCCCAAAGAAGCTGGATGTGTTGTCAGCAGAAATTAATGTGATTTGTTTGTTGCTACATGAAAAATCGTTTTGATAGACATCCCATTTTCATTTGCAGATGACAAACTATTTTCACTCCTTGTCCATTATCACATTTGGATTAAACAACTTTGCCTCTGAATGCATGCACAACCACCTGGCTTGCTTTTCACCTTAAACTGTGAACGGAGTGAAACAGCCAGCCATTGAAGTGAACTAGAAACGTCTTTTCTGTCTGTTTTTTACTCTTGGGAATAGTCAGCTGCATTTTGGATACTGTATCCCTCTGTTTAAATCCTGCTAGGAAAAATCTTCTCTCTTTCAGTGGCTTTTGACATTGCTTTCTTATTTCCCAATTGTCCTGATTCTCTGACAGTTGGATAGTCATGCACATACTATGAACACTGCTGTGGGACAATGGTCTTTTATCCTGTCACTTGTATTATTTTTAATAAAATGCTGATTGGCCAATAGTCAGGCAGGAAGTGTAGGCGGCATGACGAGACAAGAAACAGAGGTGGGGCAATAAGAACAGGAGAATTCTCAGAAGAGAAAAGAACAGTCTGCAGTCATCACCCAGACAGAGAAAGAGCAAGATGAGAATGACTCCCTGATGAAAGGTACCAAGCCATGTGGCTAACACATACAAGACTAATGGGCTAATATAAGATGTAAGAAAGAGTTAATAAGAAGCCTGAGCTAGAGGCTGGGCAGTGGTGGCGCACGCCTTTAATCCCAGCACTCGGGAGGCAGAGGCAGGCGCATCTCTGGGAGTTCGAAGCCAGCCTGGTCTACAAGAGCTAGTTCTGGGATGGGCACCAAAGCTACAGAGAAACCCTATCTCGAAAAACAAAGCAAAACAAACAAACAAAAAAAGAAGCCTGATCTAATAAGCCAATCAGTTTGTGATAAATGTAGAGACTCTATGTTTCTTTGGGATTGAATGACTGTGGGACCTGGCCGACATAAACCTTGGTCAACAGGACACTATTTAAAGTAGATTATTTTGTAAAGATAGTCATCTTTAGAACAAAATGTTCTAGCTTTTTTAAGCTTTTTAATTTCATACTATAAAGTTGCATTAACTAACACTCATTAATAAATACTTTTTGTTATGATTTTATATTTTGCCTTTAGAAACACACTGGGAAGAAGCATATTATCCATTGATAAGATCAAGTGTGGGTTTGAAAAAAAGCAAAATCTTCAGCAGTTTATCTGACTAAATTATTTAAGGATTAAGAAACCAAGACCATCAATTATCCACACATTTTCAAATGTTATTACTGGTTTATTATTTGTATATATATATTATTTATTTAAATGTATAGCATTTTTATTGTGTCTCCTCAAGATTTTTATTTTTGCGTTGTATTCTTAAGAAAGTTTTCTTATCATAGATATCTGATTTTTTCAGAGATACTTTTATATGTTTAATATTGGGCAAAGGAACCATTGAAAATAATAATTCTTCCTAAGACAAATCTTCTCATTTTTAAGACTACGTCAAAAATTGTTTTCAACTCCAGATCTTGTTTTTGTGGTTCTTTATTATTATTATTATTATTATTATTATTATTATTATTATTATTATTACAAATTTTCACCTCATCCTCTTTTCCTATTTCCCTGCCCTTCCCCCACTCCCCTCCCTC
>NC_022021.1:34954820-34963692 GCF_000317375.1 Microtus ochrogaster | reverse complement strand
AGGTGAGCATCCAAACAAACTAGGCTCTCACAAAGCCAGTACATGTAGTAGAATCAAAACCCAGTGCCATTGTCCTTGGCTTCTCAGTCAGCCCTCCTTGTCAGCCATGTTCAGAGAGTCCGGTTTGATCACATGCTCCATCAGTCCCAGTCCAGCTGACCTTGGTGAGTTTCCATTAGATCAGCCCCACCGTCTCAGTGGGTGGGCTCACCCCTCGCGGTCCTGACTTCCTTGCTCATGTTCTCCCTCTTTCTGCTCCTCATTGGGACCTTGGGAGCTCAGTCCAGTGTTCCAGTGTGGTTCTCTGTCTCTATTTCCATCCATCGCCAGATGAAGCTTGTATGGTGATATGCAAGATATTCATCAGTATTGCTATAGGATAGGGTCAGTTCAGTTTCCCTCTCCTCAGTTGCTCAAGGAACTAACTGGGGACCTCTTCTTGGATACCTGGGAACCCCTCTAGAGTAAAGTCTCTTGCCAACCTAAAATGGCTGCCTTAATTAATATATATACTTCCCTGCTTTCATATCCACTCTTCCTCCATCCCAACTGTCCCATTCCCCCAAGCTCTCCCCATCCTCCCCTTCTCACTTCTCTCTCCCCATTTCCCCTTACGCCCATCCCACCTCCACCCCCAAGTTCTCAATTTTTGCCTGGAAATCTTGTCTACTTCTAGTATCCAGGAGGATAACTACATGTTTTTCTTTGGTTCACCTTCTTATTTAGCTTCTCTAGGATCATGAATTATAGGCTCACTATCCTTTATTTATTGCTAGAATCCACTAATGAGTGAGTACATACCATATTCATCTTTTTGGGTCTGGGTTACCTCACTCAGGATAATGTTTTCTATTTTCATCCATTTGCGTGAAAAATTCAAGATGTCATTTTTTTTTGTTTTGTTTTGTTTTCCTCTGAGTTGTCCTCTAATGCATACATATTCCACACTTTCTTTATTCATTCTTCCATTGAGGGGCATCTAGGTTTTTTCCAGGTTCTGGCTATTACAAATAATGCTGCTATGAACATAGTTGAACAAATGTTTTTGCAGTATGATAGGGAATCTCTTAGGTATATTCCCAGGAATGGTATTGCTGGATCCTGGATAGATGGATGCCGAATTTCCTGAGAAACCACCACACTAATTTCCAAAGTGGCAAAACAAGTTTGCATTCCCACCAGCAATGGATGAGTGGTCTCCTTACTCCACATCCTCTCCAGCAAAGGCTATCACTGATGTTTTTGATTTTATCCATTCTGACAGGTGTAAGATGGTATCTCAAAGTCGTTTTGATTTGCATTTCCCTGATCGCTAAGGAGGTTGAGCATGACCTTAGTGTCTTTTGGCCATTTGATCTTCTTCTGCTGAGAATTTTCTGTTCAGTTCAGTACCCCATTTTTTAATTGAGTTAATTAGCATTTTAAAGTCTAGTTTCTTGAGTCAAAGTGAATCTGGGGAAGAAGAGAGTGGGGTTGCTGAAAGGAGAGGAGGGAGGTGACACTATTATTGGGGATAAATTGTATGAGACAAGAATCTATTTTTGATAAAATAGTTACATTTTTATATTCTGACATCACCATGAGTTACTAGGGAATATGGAAGGAAGGAAAATAGTTAATATTATAGATTTCTTTCTTAAATTTGACAAAAGGTAGATTGTCCAGGTTAGATTTTGGCTAACTTCATATAAATCAAAATATACCTAGGAATAATGTTTTTATATAATTAGTTGCCAAGATCACATTGGCTTGTGACCATGTCTGTGAAGCAGACTTTTAGATTATTAAATGGGGTATAAGAGCTCAGTCCACTGTAAATGTAGCCATCACTATACAGGTATCCTGGACTATATTATTTTCTTAATTAAGTAGGTATCTCTGAGGCAGTGCTTCTCATTCTGTTTCCAATTTTATTTTCAAATGATACTGGACAAATGCTTTACTAATTTTGTGTTGTGAAGAAAAAGAAATTCTTGTTCCAATAACTGTTGACTGGCTAACTTAATGACCATATATTTGTTACCATATTTACATTTCTAATTATTTTAATAGCTTCTTGCAAGCATTGGGTATATTTGTAATGATTCTTGTTGTATAATACGATGCCCATAGATTTACCTAATTACTTCAAATTTAGCACTTTATTTTGCTTAAACATATTCATTTTGTCATTTTACTCTTAAACTCTATCCTACATTTGCAGCAGGCCTCCTATAATAAACTGTAGAAATAATGTTAATATCTCAACTCTTAACATTTTCAGGACATATGGTATATTTTGGACTCAACTCAAAATGTATCGCTAGATTTGCCACCTCAACTCTGTGCGGGGAAATAAATTATAGGTAGTGGTAACAGATGAACGACTTGACAAAGCATTTTGAAGATGTATTTGGCAAGGAAGCATAAACTTTTCATTGATTTGATTACTACCATACCGAAAACTCATACTGCACGGAATTAATCTTAGTATATGTTGTTTTCTATGTGCTATAAAGTAAATGACGTTTCAGTAATAATTATGAAAAAAAATCACTGTCAGGTGTAATCAGTCCTCTCTAATCTATATGCTAATTAATTCTTATGACTCTTATTAAACTTCAGATATTTATAAAGACAATTATACACTTTACAAAGTACTCTAGAATAATGTGTAAAATTCTATAGTAAACAACAAGAAATTATTTTTCATTTTAACAGCATGTTTAATGTATAGTTTTTCTACATTTCTATTTTTTTCTTAGTATGTCTAAAACCTATTTCTGGGAAGATGACATTTTTATGAGAAATGTATAAAACTTTTCAACGAAGAAAAGGTAGAATAAAATCTAATGAATACCAAGGTCTAGATGCACTTCATGGCTAAGTTCCTTTGCCCTGCTCAACAGGAAGCCTCTGGTGTCACTCTGATGGAAACCTTCTGTCACCTCACCTATATTATTCATTTTCTCCTGGCTCTCGGCTGTAGATTATCGGGGAATTTGCTGGAAACTGAACCAGTGAAATATGCTTGGTTATGGTTGGCTCATTCATTTTCTTCTCATCTCTTCTACAATTCATGAGATGCCTTTTGAATTTTGTAAAGCAGTTTGCACATCAGTTGGAAGTCAGCAAAAAATTTAGCATTAATGAGCTCATTTCCACAAAAATCAACTTATTGCTTTCAGTGTTATAAGATAGCAGTTTTGTATGCATTTTCTCTACACATTTATATAGATACCTTCTTAGCAAGCAAAAATGCAAATAATGAGGCCGGTATGATTGTCATGTTTTAAAAAGCAATTAATTCCAAGTAAGATGAGTAATAATTCAATAACACAGTAATTTTAGCAAACTAGTTTGTATATTATATGAGAAGATAATTAATTTTATTATGTTGTAAAAAGGAATTTAGGAATAACAGCTTCAATAATTATGAAAATAATCAAATATTCAATATAACCATAAGCAAGTATTAATATGTCTTACACAAAATATCACATAATCATGTACATATTAAAGATATTTAGATAAACATTCATGAGTTTCTGATGGCAAATTTACCTATAAAATAATTATAATGTTAATCATCAATGTTAAAGAAATTGTAATTTATTTGTATGAAATGATAAAGTGGAATACCAATGAGAATTTCTTCCTAATCTTCTCTTATAAAGATGAAAAGTTTCTGATTTTCAGTGATGTGGTTAAAAGAATGAATAATCATAGTAATACAGGATAAAGATGAGGAGAGAATGCTGGAGAGTCACATCTGGTATTGAACTATATGCATACAATTGTAAAAGTTTAAAATAGATGTTATATTTATGAACAAACACTTTATCAGTGGAGTTACACAACTGACATATAAACACATCAAAAAACATTGAGACATTGGAAAATAGAAATTAAATGTTCAGTGATATCCAAGCACACTAGTATAAATATGTAATCACAGCAGTTTGGAAGATGATGCAGGAGGATCATCAGTTTAGGACCAGCCATGTTTACCTAGAAATTCACAAGAATATAAACTAACTACATTTTTTTATATTGATGAATCATAAATTATAAAAACTCTGGCTTGATCTCTTTGTGGGACCCCTGGCAGTAGGACCAGGATTTGTCCCTGGTTTATGAACTGGCTTTATGGCGCCCATTCTCTGTGGCAGGATAATTTGCTCACTCCTGAAGTAGGGAACAGTCCTGCCTCAACTATATATGCTAGCCTTAGTTGGCTACACATGCGAGGCCTTATACCTTATTGAGGAGTGGATAGGGGTAGGAGGAGGTAGAGGGGATAGCTGGAGAAGGGGAGGAAGGAGGAATTCTGATTTCTATGAAAATAAATTAAAAATTTAATTTAAAATAAATAATCAAATAAGTTTTGTTGAATTCAAAAAAAAAAATCATACAATCACTTCAAAGAAAACCTAGCAGTTATAGAGAATGGAAATGCACATTTGTTTATCTGCATGCAATTTACCATTGGATTTCTTGGTATTTACCCAACAGAAATTATGCGATATATTTAGGATCGTAAAAATGTTAATATGTTAATGAAGAGCGTTATACTGAAAATGGTTAAGCACGTTATATCATTTAAGTGCTCATCAATAGGTGATAAGTAAACAAACTCAGAAACAATTTTTTGTTCCATTGTTCTTTTTTTTTTTTTGTATTTGAATTTGTCATTTTGAAATAGGAGCTGTCTGGACAGGCTAATTTGCTCCCAAACTACGAATTCTCCCACCTTATCTTGTCAAATGCCAGAAGTACAGATTTGAGTCACATAACACAGTTTATAAATGATTAATGTACATTATAGTCAAGTTGAATCACAAAGTAGGTCAGATCACAGTGTCAGCTTTATGGCCTCTAGATTTGGGGTGATTTTCTGGAAGGAGGTTTTAAGGCAGCAGAATCTATTAGGATTGCTTTGTCCTCTCCTGAAAAACAAACATACCAACCTACATGAGGCTTCTCAATAGTTGCCAAAAGAAAAAAAAAATCTTACTCATGAGCTATTGCCTCAAATCAAAAGTAGATCCATTATTTAAGCTTCTCACTATGTTCATGATACCTTATTTAGATTCTTGGATTTTATTCACAGAAAGCCCCTTTAAGCTTTGTGCTTAAATAAGGAAGAAAAAAATGCATTTCTAGAGAGACAGGCTAAAATTAAGAAGAAAGACATCCTTCTTCAAGTTAACTAGTCACTATAAAGTCAGAACATGGCAATGATATCAAGGCTTCAAATAGGGGCGTGAATATAACAATATTCAGTTATACAGTTAATGCTGCAGGTGTTTGATTTAAAAAAAAACAAAGCCTTGTATCAAGCAAGCATCAGTAGAAGTTCTTGAATATAAAAAAAAATGCTAACAACTTAGAAGAATTATGCATTTCTTAATATCAGAAAAGACCTCACTGGAAAGTTTTAAATACAACTGTAGTGTTCAAATTTGTCTTTATAAAAATTACATGGATAACTGTATACAGTTTCTGACATAGAACTACAAAAATAAAGTACATTCTATATGCAATGCAAAATTTGAAATACTACAATTTATTAATTCATGTTTGTATTATTGAATGAAATATATATTAAAACATTGCCTTGCTATATACATCATGTGTCCATCAGCCCTTTATCATTTCACTTAATCACTGATTCTGATGGGAATACTGAACATACTAGCCATCTTGAATAAGGCCATTTCTGAAAGAAGTCTTTCGTTACTGCAAAGTGGTATACAATCAGTCTAAAAGTTCCAATTAATGCCATGAAAATGCCACAACACTGTAAAACTAAATTATTTGAGTTACAAATATTAGCTTTCAATGTGCCCTCTACCCATCTATCCATACAATCCATGTTAATTGTTGAGCTCTTACCCTTTTAGACAAATTTACTTAGAGAAGAAAATGTTGCAATATTTTTAGATGCATGAAATTTGAACACACTTAAAATACTACCGTTGTCTCCACAGTGAAAAGTTCTTTGTCCAGAATTATATGAGGTCACCCCTTAATTACAAACAGCTAGACGTATTAATGGGATTTCTTACTCACGTGTTACTGGCTGAGCTGGAAGGAAACTACCATTACTACTAGAGCTCTCTCAGTTTTGGTAATCATCAAGTTTACAAAGTGAAGCTTCCTGTGTTGCAAAGAATGTTCCCTGCAGCAGGCTACCTTGCATTGCTTTCTTTATGGTTATGGATTGTAATTTGGACAAGATCCCCTCAGGGTGATTTACACATCAGTTGTTAGTGCTGATTTCTGAGTGAAGTACTCCAGCATAGCTCAGCAGAAAACACATACACACGCAAAAAATACATTATTCTAAGAAAAAAATTTCACTGTATCAACATAATGATGATAGAAATCAAATGGGGGTAAATGATTAAATACACCTAATTTCATCTTCCTCGTCAATTGTTCTCCTACAGAGACTTTTTATATGACTTGATTATTTGATTGTATTTAATACCTCCCTCAACTTCGAAACCCTTACTAGTTTTTTTAAATTTTTTTTTCCTATTTGAGTGTTACAATTTTACAAGAAAATTTTACAAGAAACATAGCACATTTAAGAATGTTACTAGACAAGCTTGAGCAAATGTATCCAAATGTGTAAAATCATACAGTCCAAGGCAAAGTGGAATAGTGCCCTTCCTGTTTTGGTTTACTTATATTTTAAGTTCAGAATTGAGCACTCCTAATGTACTATTGGGTCACATAATCACTTTTACTTCTCAGACTTAAAAAATAAAATCAGGGAACAAAAAAATCTTCACCTGTAAGAATCTGTTTCTGGAAGGTCTGTGAATCTTCTATCAGATAGGCTCCTACTGATATCAAAGTAAAGGAAATGTTTGTCTCCCCTCCAGCATTCGTCATCTGCCTATAGTTTCTCAGAAGAGTCCAGTCTTGTGAACTCTTCCTTCCTAGATGAACTCATTGTCCAGGTAACCAACTCATCTGCCTTTGCCTTGCATGCTTCATTATTTAATGCTTTATCTACTCCAGAAGGCTGTTTGGATCCTCCTCACCTGCAATTCTGTGTGGGTATGTGTTCATCAATGTATGTTCATTGTCTATGTCCATGTCTAAATCTATGTTGCATGCATGTGTGCTTGTTCGCATGTGCTTAGATAAACAATTATTATGTGAGGATGTATGTGCCTATGTATTCCTGGGTATAGCCATTCAAACCTGACATGGAAATCTTCCTGTATAATTTTCTACTTTATTCATTGATATAGGTTCTGCGAGACAGGGTCTCTCCTTTGAACTCAGAACTCCTGGTCTGGCTATCCTTCCTAGACCTGAGGCTCAATGATTTTACAGTCTCTTCCTTCAGAAGACTGCAATTACAGGTTATTCACCTTTTTCATGGGGCAATTGTGTGTGTGCTGGGGATCTAATTTGTGGATGCCATACTTGCGTGCTAAGGGTTATATGAAATAATCCATCTTCCCAGTTCCATTTTTAAGATTTTTCCCTGTGTCAAGTAAAAATGTATATAATGTTTTCTGTTGAAATTTCTTATATAAATTAGGTGTTTGGGCCCAACTTAATTTTAAAAAGAAAGTGAGGGAGAGGGAAAGTGAGAGGGAGAGATAGCACAGAACTAAGTATGCCTTCCGTAGTTTACCCTTCATGGTTATTTTCTAGTTTCTACTTAAATCTCACCCCCCACCCATGCTGCCACACGACACATAAGTAGTGAGGACAGCTCCTGCACCTGCCTCAGGTGTTGGGTGGTTAGATTTTGCTACAAAATTATATATTCATACAATTGTGCAAATTCATTTCTTCTAAAATATGGAAATTGCATATGCAAACTTCATTACAAAAATGATAAGTCATTCTAAACAATTAGACTATTTTGCACTTTCGTTGGAGGGTGGTCATTCATAGTAATTACAGTACACCATGGATTTGGTGTTATTAATTCTTTTAAGTACAGGGGGTGTTTAATGGCTGACCATGTGGATTTGCTTCACATTTATAACAGAAAATGATAATGAAAATTTTCAATCATATGGTTATCATGAATGTTGCAAAGAATAAACTATTGTTGATGATGCTTTTCTGATTCAAAACTTTTCCCAGATCTTCCCCATACCTCTCTCTCTCTCTCTCTCTCTCTCTCTCTCTCTCTCTCTCTCTCTCTCTCTTTTTCTCTCTCTCCCTCCATCAAACACACACTCTCTATAAAAAACAACAAAGAAAACAAATAACAACAACAAGAATAAAGGAAAAAAGAAAGAAAGAAAGAACAAAGGAAAGAAAGAAAAAAGAAAGAAAGAAAGAAAGAAAGAAAGAAAGAAAGAAAGAAAGAAAGAAAGAAAGGAGAAATCAGAGCAAACAAAAAAAAAAGAGTACATAAACAAGCCAAAAAATAAAAGGGCACCAACAAAACACAGATTTCATTTTATATTGACTAATAACTGCTGGACATGGGACTTGACCTGGACTATTATTGATAGACACAGTGACACTACATTGAAGAATGCTAATTTTTCTGTTGTCAGTTACAAATAGCTTCTTAACTAGAAACAGGAACTTATATCTTAACTTGGTATTAATTTAAAAATCAACACTTGTCTTTGTAAGTACTACATACTTTACAGTTAGATAATCAATAGCATGCTCTTTATTTCCCAATGTTGGTCTTGTAAGAAAACGATAATTTAAAAATATTTTAGATTGCTGTGGCATGGAAGGAAGCAACAAATGTTCTCCCTGCAATACATATGTTCAGTTGTACTACGATAACTGTGACAGGATGAAGAATTCCTCCTCCTCAATCCTACTAGCGTGCTCTATGTCTCTCTCAGTTTCTGTCTCCATCTGTCTCAGTCTCTGTCTCTCTGTCTCT
>NC_022021.1:34949290-34954720 GCF_000317375.1 Microtus ochrogaster | reverse complement strand
CTGCAGCACATAACTGAACTTGTAGGTCCTTGTGATTTGTAAATATTTTCTCATTTTTGGATTACACCTGTGCTTCTACTGTCTTTGCCCTTTTGCACAATTAATGCCATGTGCTCTAAAGATAAAATGAGGGAAAGCATAATATATATCTAATAAAATGTTTATTCTCACAGCAAAAATTTCTGACCTTCCAGTAACAAAGGCATGAAAATAGATTTTGACAATTTTTCCACTGATTTTGCCCAATTTTCCAGTTCATTCTAGTTCAAGAGTAAGTCTAGGTTAAAATTTTCTGTCATATGCAGATGCCAAATCATGCAGCTTTCTATGAAGTATGGAAATTTACACATAAACATATTTTCTTCATGATTTCATTATAAGTTTAAGTGTTTCAATTCAGAAATTTATACAATAACTTTGTTAACTCCTTAGCACCCTACTTACAATTATTATAATTCATTAACATGCAAATAACATTTTTACACAAAATGCACATTTCCTATATATGACTTAATTTTTTGAACATGAAAACTTGTAGTTTAATTATTTTCCTGTGACCATCACATCATGCTAGAATTATCAGGACAATTTTTCTCATAAATTATACCACAATATATTTACTAAACAATAAGTGGGCTTACTATTACAGGATTAAAATCTAATGAAATTATCCACATGTCATCAAAAATGCAAAAGCAATGTCTTCTCCTCAAGAGAATGGATGATGATTATTTAAAACATTTCATTAAATAATTAGTGAGTGCTTGAGATTTAAAGTTTTTCTGCCATCATATTTCCTTATTTGATAAGTAGCACTTATAGGTATGTATATAAGTATATATATACATATAGATATGTATATAAGTATATAAATTTGATAAGGTATTTTCAGTTAAGAGTCATATTTACTTTTACTATGCATATCTATACCAATATTAAATTTTATTTCAGAAGATATTTTTAAATAGTACCATGGATTTAACTTGAATTATAAAAGCCAAGAAATTCAAAGTTACTTTCATATTAGATTTTGGTATAATCCGTTTAAAAATTTTTAAAGATGTTTTTAAAGTTGTGCAAAATTTTCTTCCTAATGCTCCCTAGTGAGGTCTGCCTTGTTGTTCAAAGTTGAAAAAAAATAATACTTTTTAAAGTTTTAGAGAACATGAAGAAGACTTTGTCTTTTTGTTAACACTTTGTGCCTGGCTCACTTGAAACTGAATCATCTGTAAGTGAACTGTTTTTACAGTCAGTAATATTCAGTTTCTTACGATGTTGGTGCTTAGTTATGGAGATAAAGAGACAATCAGTTTAGGCTGACTAAAACTTTTCTGTGCTATGGGGAGGAAGACAAACAGTGTAACTTTCAGAGGTAATTGCTGTTGATAAATATTGGGCAAGAGATGCTTATCTTTAGATGAACAGGAAAATAAAACTTTATTAAATGTGAGAACCATTTGGAGGAATATTTTAAAATCTTTTCTGTAAAAGAAAAGAATAAGGAAGCAAATAGCAAGCACAACATTAAAACTATTTGTCTGAAGGAAGTAAAGCAGAGGAGACAGAGAACATGCTTGTAGCATAAGCGCTCACCTGCACCAGGCCCCAGGTTGCAGATGAAACCACTTTGCTGATTATGGTACCTCATCCATATTTGCAAAGGTAACTCTAACACCTTTCACTGCTTTGCAACAGTCCAGAGAGACTTCTTCCAGATTTCAACCTCTGGTATCATTTTTCTTTATTTATTTTTTATAAGAACAATGGAAATTTCATATAATGTGTTTTTAATCTATTCTTCCATCCTCAGTTCCATTCAGATCCACCAACATCCCTCCCTACTAATATTTCTGCCCTTTACCTTTCTTCTATATTTTTCCCCATCAATACCAATTTGTGCTAAACAAGTAACTTTGAGCCATGCTTTTCCATGGCACTATAGTGACTTTTTCAGAATTACACTATTAAAGAAAACTGACCCTTCCTCTGCTAGCAGCCAAGAATTTCTAATAGCTAATTACCCAGGGGCACATTGATGCCAAATGTGGAGAAAATTCCATAAAACCTTCAATAAATGTAACTAAAAAAAAGAGGGATTCTAGACCCACAGAAACAGGAGCCAAGCACAGCTTTTTGGTAGCCTCATGTTTTCTTTTTCTTTTTCTTTTCTTTTCTTTTCTTTTCTTTTCTTTTCTTTTCTTTTCTTTTCTTTTCTTTTCTTTTTCAGATAGGCTCTGTTTGCTGGCCACAAGCAGAAACATGACTCCTTTAAGAAGGGTTTCTGGTTGGTACTGGCAGCGTGAATAATTCTGGGTCTTTTGAGAGGCCCAGTTACAGAACACTTAAATGGGGTTTGTGAGCTAGAGCTTGAACTGGCATCTAGGAGCACATTTTCTTTGGAGGGATACCATGCTCAGCCTAGATATAGGGAGAAGGTCCTTAGTCTTGTCTTGAAGTGAAGTGTCAAACTTTATTGACCACCATGGGAATTCTTACCCTTTCTGAGGAGTGGATGTAGGTGGGGTGAGTGGGGGGAGGCATGGGTCTGGGGTAGAGGAGGGGGTGGGAATGAGAATAGCTATTTAAACTGCAAAAGGTTTGTATTAAAAATATTATTAATTTTGAAAAAATTAAAAAAGAAAATGCAATCAATCAGCCAATTAACCACGGATAAAATCACAGGAAAAGAAAATTTAGCTAGATAGTATTGAAAATAGTCCTAGGTCTGAAAGCAATAGATGAAGATTGGGTAAATGCATAAAGAAAAAAGATCTACCTGATAATATTTTACTCAAGAGTTGTGTTTCACCATGAAATACACACACACAAAATTAAACTGAAGTCAATATATCACATAAATAAAATCATAAGGAACAGATATAGCTTTTTTGATAAACCAAAGTAGCATTAATGGCAAAAGTAATCAAAATACATGAAACACAAAATGAATCAAGTAAGGAAGCAATAAAAAGAAGAAAAATAAACTTATGATCTTAATCTTCAGGCTTGCAACTTAACAACAGATATATAATGGCATAGTTCCTGACATAATAGTGAGGATTTTGATTTTCTTTTGCATGAATGACTGTTTAAAAACTGAACAAGGAAACTTCAGAATTCATTTCTAACATAAACCAAATGAACTAATCAAATGTTTACAGACTAATCCATGAAACTAGAGAAAGACATATAGAATTATCATCAGCTCAGTGAACTTTCACTAAAATAGATGGCAGTTTAGAACTTAAAGAAATTCTTTCACTTTTAAAGAACTTTATTTTTTTTTTTGAGAATTTCATTTATGGACACTGTAGCAACATTTTCATCTAACCATGTCCATTCGTCAAACTCAGATATGACATCTTTTTTCCTAGATTCTAGATTAAAATCCCATGTAGACATGATACTGAAGTGAAAAAAATGATAAGGTAAAGGGGTAAGGAGATAAAAGGAAAGAGGAAAGAGGTTGACTCAAAAGTAACAGCAAAGGCCTATTGCATGATATCTCTTATGTGGATCTTTCTAATATCTGATTAGACTTAAATTTTGCTCCATGACATGTAGCCCACACCTAAAAATGATTGTGTGGCTTAGAATTAGAATAGGTAGAACAGTGACTCTGGAATAAAATACTACTGATCTACAAAAGCAAAATATCTATTTCAAATGATTTATAACAACATTCTTGAATGTTCATTTGTTAGTCTTTGCTCAATCATCATCAGTGGAGTGTCTCCCTACAAGATGGGTACAAATAAAGAAATACAAATTGGAAAATGGGCAGAATTTAAGTAATCTTGGAATACAGTAGGAAATGGGGTGTCTCTATAAAATTTCTCCTTTCTAGATTCAGGGAATTCTGTGGAGGAAGAAACAGAAAGATTATAAGAGCAAACAGGGATGGGAAACACAAAAGAAACAATGGATATACATTTGATATCACAGAGACTGTGGCAGCATGCAGAGGTTCTACACATGACTGGGACAGATGAGGTTCCAGGGAACTGGACACAAGACTAAGCTCACTCCTACCTACCCCATGAGCTTTCTCCAAACAATAACCATTTGCAAAGAAAAAATTAGTTTCCAATAGAGTGTCAATAAGTGTAAACACCACAATTAAATTCAGGCTCTTTCTTTGGGTTTCTATTGTTGGGAACGGACACTATAACCATGACAACAACAACAAAAAATATCTGAGTGTACAGAAAATCTCCAGAATGAAAGAAAATTTTTGCATACTACTCATATGTTAAGAGATTTGGTATCCAGCACTTATAGTGAACAACAGCTATAGGATACAACTATCTAACAAACAAAAAACTCAATTGAAAATTAGATAGCAATATCTAATTGAGTTGTTGGTCATAGATTTCCCATGAAAGTCTCTTGGAGCCCAAGCTGTTGCTAAGACAACAGATATTCTCTACAAACTCACTCCAATGTCGCATTGCTGAAGGCGACACCTGCACAACTCATTATACTTGGAGTTTAGCTAGTTTGAACACAGAGCCTTCACTCTTTTGTTCTTGCATACATATACACAATGAAATGATATGTACAATAGCCTGTCATTTATATGAATACAATTACAGATCATTTTTCTAATAATTATCAATGGTATAGAAATAAAATCACATAACTCCATTTATATACATAATCTAAATGTATTCGTGTTTCAAAGCTAGAGTAGAGATTGCTGAGATTGGAATCTGCTACATGTTAGGACTTGAACACTGTTAGTGAGCACTATGCTAAAGTTATATGAAAAAAATAAATTTATACTCTAGTCCTTCACATTAGATTAAGTTCACACTAAAACTATTTCAGATACATTTTTCCATGAGTTAAAATACTGACAATATTTTAATCACAAATAGTAAATGATCAGATGGAAAGAAGACAGCTATACTGATCAAAACATTATGCAATAAGCAAATATGTTAAAATTTAACACTGGAATACCCAACTGTGTACAAATTTCATAGCTTATATAATATGTAAATAAATATATTAAGTGTAGAAAGAAAATGCATACAACATATATAGAATTTACATGCTAAGAATTTGTTAAGAATTAATATTTAGCCTTATTTTATGACAAATTTTGCAGTAAAGAAATGTTTTGTCCAGAATTTGATTCAAATTGCATTATCTCAAAAATATGGCAAATGCTTTTAATTTTTTATTTCAATATATTCACACGATTAGTATATCCCATACATTGACATTTTCTAATATCTACATTCCCATATAAAACTTAATATTTAATAATGATTCAAGTGTTTTTAATATAATTATCACTGTAATTATTTTATTAAATCAACTTCACTAAATTTTAATAATATAATCAGAAATATTCAATATAAAAGCTTAAATACTTTACAATGTTCTTAGAAATATTTTTAAAATGTTCAGATATGCTTAAAG
>NC_022021.1:34944310-34947660 GCF_000317375.1 Microtus ochrogaster | reverse complement strand
AGGGAAATGCAAATCAAGACAACTTTAAGATACCATCTTACATATAATTTTTGTGTATAGGCATATAAATACAAATTTTTTATTGAATGTGAATATATAAACATAGGCATATGATTTCATGTGCCTTTTCAAAAGCCAGAAAATATAATGATATAAATTGTTGTATTTTTTAAAAAAAGAAAATTGAAGACAGAGACTAAATCTTTCTTGTTTAAAAGCCTGGATATGAGAGTCAATCCAGACAAGAATTCTTCATGCATTCAACCACACCATGACTAGTGCTTTGAGAATTTGTGCTGACACAAATAAATTTAAATAAAATATTGCAGCATGTATAGTAGAAGACTGTTTCTCTTTTTCTGCCTGCTAAAATAAGCCTTTATGATTTGCACAGAGACAATTCCCACAACATTAAAGGAAGTAGAAACTCTTATTATTCAAGAAGTTAGACAGCAGAAATGTGATGATTCTGACTTCAATAAAATGCAAGTTTTTTTCCAAACACTGGGTTCATTTTTATTGGCATTGTACAGTTTTATGGTAATTGCCTGTGCAGAATATGCAATGAAATCTGAAGTATTGCTTAATATAAGTTTCATTATTTCCTGTAGAACAGAAAGGTAAGTGTATCTCATCCTAAAGATAGATATAACTTTTCTAGTTTTCTCTAAGCAACAGAATTAAAATTTTAATTCTTTATGAAATTTAAGTGGTAAAGTATTTTCTGTTCTAACTATATTCGTGTAACCAATGTATATTATGCCTTTGAAACATTTCTTCATCAAATGTAAACACCTCCTTAGAGTTTCTACTCCACATTGTTTCTAGATTTTGAGTTACATATTTCATGCATTCATATACATGCCCTTATTGCCAATACCTTCCTTTAAAATTTTCAGTTTCGATGAGTATTTGTCTATCCTGTTGATTTTCTCAAAGAACCAGCTCTTTGTCTCATTGATTCTTCGTATAGTTTTCTTTGTTTCTATTTTATTGACTTTAACACTCAATTTGATTATATTTTGTCATCTACTCTTCCTCGGTGAGTCTGTTTACTTTAGTACTAGAGCGTTCAGGTGTGGTGTTAAGTCACTAGTGTGAGATTTCTCCATTTTCTTTATGTAGGCACTTAGTGCTATGATTTTTCCACTTAGCACTGCTTTCATAGTGCCCCATAGGTTTGGTTGCATTGTGCCTTCATTTTTGTTGGAAGTCTTTAATTTCTTTCTTTATTTCACCCTTGACCTAGGGGAGGTTCAGGTGAGAACTGTTCAATTACCATGAGTTTGTAGGCTTTCTGCAATAGCGTTGTTGTTAAATTCTAACTTTAAACCATGGTGATCTAATAAGATACAGGGGTTAATCCAATTTTTCAAAAATATCTGTTGTTTCCACCTCCTCCCAGCACTTGTTTTTTTTTTCTTTTCTCAATAAAAAAGAATTAAAAAAATAAAGACATTAAAAAATATCTGTTGATGTTTGCTTTGTTACTGAGTATGTGGTCAATTTTAGAGAAGGTTTCATGAGGTGCTGAGAAGAAGGAATTTTTTTGTGTGTTTTATGTTTCAGAGGAATATAAATATCTGTAAAGTCCATTTGAACCATGACATCTGTTAGTTCTCTTACTTCTCTATTAAGTTTCTGTCCAGTTGACTTGTCCATTAGGGAAAGTGGGGTGTTGAAGTCTCCTACTATTAGTGTGTGGGGTTTGATGTGATTTAACTCAATTACATTCCATTGAATCAATTGCTATATGGCCTATTCTCTGTACTAGTCCCAAAAGTTTTTAACTATTCTAACAAACCATTAAAATTAACCACACAGATTATTAAATAACAACCCTTTCTTTCACTCTATTTTTAATAGTCACATGACAAAAGATATCCTAAACCCGTGGGTTGCCCCTTACTGCCATTGGTGGTATCTTCTTCTTCTTTCTTTTCATGTTTTTTTTTTTTTTTTGAGTAATATTACCTTGGATGAGTACAAAGAGAGACAAACCAGGAATAACAAGAGACTATGATTTAGTAAATGAATACACAATCACTTGTATTTTGTAATAGATAGTGTCTTTTATTTCAAGCTCAATGAGAAATCATGATGAATTTAAAGAAAGGGAAGAACATGATTCATATTTTGTTCTACCATCTCTTTTAAAACTTGAGGTAAACATGTGGGGCCTCTGATGGAAACTCCAGATGGAATACGAAGGTGAGCAGCAATTTGCAAAGGCTGCCTGTGAGGAAGCCCCGTGACTAAGAGAAGCGCAGTGATTTTGAAAAAAAGACAAATACGAACGCAGAACCTCATGTCCATTAAAAAAATGAGAATTATTTTGAAAGTATTAAAGAATGTAATAAGCGCTTATTTGATGACAAATTTACAAGATCAAAAATAGAGACAAGATAATAATTAAGTAACTCTTTAAATGTAATGGAACAAATGTGTATAAAATTTTCTGAAATTACCCAGGCTGTGGTGGCAAACATCTGCTGTGGGACAATAGTCATTCATCCTGTCACTTGTATTATTCTTAAAAAAAACCACTGGTTGGCCAGTAACCAGGCAGGAAGTATAGGCTGAAAGACCAGGCAGGAAATAGAGGTGGGACAAGGAGAAAATCAATTAACAGCAACAACAACAACAACAACAAAAAAAAGAAATCACAATTGACATTATTAGTCATTATGTGAAAATTAAAGTCCATTTATAATGATATGAATGATGTCATAATATTCAAAGGGAACAAAGTTGATCATTTTAAACACTAATTAAAAAGGGGGTTAACTTAGTTTGACCATCTTCTATTTCTGTGGAAACCTAAAATCAGACATATGATTTTGAAGTTGTAAGTAGCCACTAAATTGTATCTGTACTTTCCTACTAGTTTCTTTGCTATTTATTCTTTCTACTTGTTTACCACTCAAAATATATGTTGATGCAAATATCTCTATTTGTATATAAAATAGCATTATAAAAGCATCATGAATTGTAAAATGAATTCATTTTGAGTATAATACATAGGATTGAATATTATGTGCTAGTAATGGAGCTGCTGAGATCATGCAAAACATGACAAATATCGAAATAACCAGAGGCCTCATCAAAATGTCCACTACAAAGATGGATTGGATTTAGTGAGGACAGCCCCTAAATAAATTAACCTAGATTTGATCATTTCACTTTCCAAATTTCCTTCCAAAGACATTATGAACTTTCAAGGAAAAATGTAAAGCAATGTTTAATACCATTTGGGTGGGAAGGAAGATCCTGAATCCAGAGGTCCTGTATGGATTTGTTTGTGATGCTGTACTGTATGGATTTGTTTGTGATGCTGTACTGTATGGATT
>NC_022021.1:34926203-34944210 GCF_000317375.1 Microtus ochrogaster | reverse complement strand
GATGCTGTACTGTATGGATTTGTTTGTGATGCTGTACTGTATGGATTTGTTTGTGATGCTGTACTGTATGGATTGGTTTGTGATGCTGTACTGTACGGATTTGTTTGTGATGCTGTACTGTATGGATTGGTTTGTGATGCTGAACTTGTGGTTTCTGACATACAGACATGAGAACTGACCTACATTTAGATGTGCAGTGCCCTTCCATAATCCTATTTTCCAGGATACAAACAGTACTTTATCTTCTATTTTATTAAAAGCAGATGAACTTGTAATAATTCTTTTGCTTAAATGATGTCCCTAGAGTGTTCTATTATTTTTCACTCTTTAGAGATTCTCTTTATCCTTTGCCACCTAGAATAGGGAATTTACAATGTAAAACAGGTTTCTGTTCTTGTAAATTGTCATGGGCATTGGCATATAAATATTCAACGCATACATATTTATACTACACAGATTAAAATGAAAAGTCAATTTAATTTTATGTTAACTCTTAAAAGTGATATGCATATCATATCTTTCCAAGTACAGGTGTCTGTGGGAATAGCCAACCAAGGACTGTTTCTTCCATTCTGTTCACCTTTGGAGAAACAAACACTTGGCCAAAAGTGGAAATTGTCACAAATCTCCCTTCTGCAGAGTTTTACACTGATTTAATTTTATCAGTTTGATAGCATTTAATCATCTGCAAGATCTAAAGCCTTACATTGTACACTTTGGTGATAAACTTGTCTGCCCCCAGTTCGTCCTTAAAATTAGTTTCAGTTGCACATATTTTTATTGTGTACTACTCATTAAACACTAAAAAGACATTCGGCAATTAATATATGCTCAAAAATTATATCTAAGCAATGAAAGTTATTACTATGTTTTGGTCTCATAAAACTTTTTACCATATGAGATTAAATAAAGGTTATTTTGTGCTACCTTCATCAAAATTTACTTTGAAGACCATTATGTTTCATTGCCAAACAATATTCTAAATATATTACATTTTACAGCAAGATATGTTCCACTATTCCATTTTCTGAAAAATTTTTGTACCCTAAAATACTGTTGAACAACTTTAAGATTCATTATGCTAACTATCATCATAGGTGCACGACAAACATTAGTGTATTAACATGCATCTTCCTCGTTCTCACAGAACTGCTGTGTGCACAGACAATATACGGTTGTTGAATTTGATTGAGAAATGTTTTATTTTAAGTCAGGTAAAAATGGGATAACATAAGGAAATTTTAATAGTAAATAATAATTTCCTTTTGGTAATTGCTCAGGGCATGAAGTGAAAGGATTCTAAAAATATGCATTTAAACTTGATATAGCAATTTACATCTATTATCCAGGCATTTGGAAAGCTATGGGGAGAGCATTGTTTCAAGCTCTAGACCTGGATAGTTGATAGAGCAGCCTTGGATCATGAACACTATCTTAAAAGCAAAATAAAGCAAACTTAAAATGTTGATTGTAAACACATTTTTTACCATCTGAATGAGAGTCCTGATTCTTCAGTCATGCACGAGCTGATAAGATGAATGCAGATTTTTGACTTGAAAGGCAGAGAATTATCAACTTAATATGGAATTTCTGGGAGAAACAGTTATTGCATTACTACAAAATATCTTTGCTCCAAATGTCTAGGACACTACTAAAAACTGGGATCACTGCATCTAATTTCATTTCTAAATGTGCTAATCTCACATACTTCATCTACTTACTACAGTACGTAATCAACCATTACAACTCCATCAAGTTTACAAACCAGAAGTAGGGAGAAGAGCAAGTAATGTCTTCTACTGTAATTGAAAGTTAGTTGTTGAAACACACAGATATCACTGTGAACTCAAATATCAAACAATAAATAAACAAATACTCAACATGTAAAATCAGTCCCAATGAAAGAATGTATTTGTATATAAATTGAGTATATAAATAAAGGATAAGTAATTTCTACCTAAAGTATAAAAAATATAAATAATATAAAAATAAAAAATAAAACTGTGATTCACAACAGTTTACACAAATATTCATCTTAATGAATATAACTATACTCCTACTAATAGAATATATCACATAAAAGTAAATTTATCAAACTAGAAAAATATAATACATTAATAGAAAGCATTCAAGATTTTAAATTTAAAAAGAAAAGTTGTTAGTAAATTATGTGTTTAAATAATTGGGTGTTACCAATCTTCACATCAACAACTTCTTTCTGTAAATAAATGTTTTAGTCTTATGTTGTGTGATATTTTTTCACTTATATATAGTTTTGTGCTTATATCAAAAGTAGCAGCAGATAATAAAAAGCCACTTGCAACCAACATCGCTAAACAATTCATTTTAGAATAATACGATGTGAGAGATTTAGCATATTATGATTTTACTTTATCACAGTTACAGCTTTCAAAAGAAATATGTCTTGATCAAAGATATGGAAAATAGTACAATTACATCTGACATGAAATGATTTTCAGCAGCCTGTCTGTGGTGCTACATGCTAGCCTCTGCACACAGGAGGAAGAGGCAGACAGGTCTCTGTTCATTTGAGGTCGGTCTGGTCTACAGTTCTACCTCCAGGTGAGCAAGGGCAATACAGAGAAACCCTGTCTCTTATGACAAAACAAAAAGTTATTTTTAGCAGACATCCAAAAAAGCAAATCTTAAAAAAGCAAATACTTTTAATACCTGGATTCGTCCACTCCATTGTAAATTGAGAGAAAACAACTGCACGTGATTATTTTAAATAAAAATAAAATTAAAAATGTATTAGGAAAAATATATGTGCTTATGTGTTCTGACATAAATCATTATATAAGCTTTAGACAAGGAATTGTTAAAAATAAAGTCGTGACCTATATCAGTTGCACATATAGTATAAATCTGAATTAACACATTATCTGGGGACAAATGACTTAAAGGGATGAACACTGGCACAATTGTAATTTGAAATTGTTATTTAAGGATATACTGGGGTACTCTCTAAAATATCTAATAAGAAAGGCAAGGATATGATATGGATATTTTAAAAACCAAATATATACTACATAATTGTTCTTAGTTACTAATACAAATATTAGTTCACTTATAGATAGTTTTCTGTACTTAGAAGCTCATTGTAAATAAAGATAACGAGTTACAAGGAATTTGCTAAATAACTGTGTAGCAAGAAATATACTGCCGTGCATTTCTTGTACATTCTTATGATTATATGGCTAATCTGGTCAACTCTTGTATATGTTACCACAACCTTTATGAGATCATATGTGCATCAGTCCTTTTGTGTCTGGCGGACACTGCTTTCTTATTGTCATCTATCACCTCTGTCCCTTGCAATCTTTCTGACTCCACTTTTGTATAGGTTCCTGAGCCTGGAAGTGAGGGTTTTGATGAAGGCATCCTATTTAAAACTGAGTACTCAAAATTCCCTCACTCTCTCTACAATGTCAACAAGTGCTGCTTTGTGTTTATTTCAAACTATGTTAAGAAACTTCTCTTATTAGGGTTGATAAGTGCATTGATCTATAAGTAGAACAACATACATGCCATTAGGAATCATTTTATTGCCATGTTCCTTTAGCACAATAATAGTATTAGGTTTTCTTCTAGGACCAAGATCTATCTAGTCTGAGGTTTGTGGCCATTTGACCAATGACAGGCAGTGATTACATATCATGGAGTGGCCCTTCATGATTCTCAGACAGTGCTTGGTTGTTCCTACATCTTTGTGCCACTATTGTAACAGCTTGCATATAGACAGGTTACCCATGTAGATAGCAAGTCTGTAGCTGGGAAATATTGATGATTCCTTTTCAGCTGCAGTATTGTGGGAAGGACCTTGAAGTATCATGAATGCTAGTCAATAGCGGAGAATTTTTAGTTAGGTACTAGTTAAACTTTTCCATGTCAGTCAACAATTCCTAAAATATTAAAACAACAACAAACAAAAAACAAAATAAAAAGGAACACTCCTAAACTACTTCTAAGAAACTGGTATCACTATAGGAACCTAAATCAGGTAATGACAAAATTATACTGGAGTATATATTTGCAACAGTATAAAGTAAAATGACAGATCTATATCCCAGGTGAACATATATTCAAAAATCCCCAGTTCAATACTTACAAAGAGAATACACACATATTAAAAAGCATTATGCACCATGAACAAGTTAGCTCTATCCTGGAGATATAGGGATTTCAACATACAGAAGTCAATATATGTGATAAAATATAGAAATGGCTTTAATGTCAAAAAGCACTTGATCATCAGAATAAATGGAGAAAAAGCTTCAGATAAAATCCAGCATATCTTTATTATATTGTCCTAGAGAAAGTAATATTAGAGAGAATATACCTAAGTGTAATAATATCTATGTATGAGAAACCCATGACCAATATCATTCTAAATAGATAAAAGTTGCTTGGGGTTCTGTAAACATATTCCTAAATAATCAAGAATGTTAAAACTATTAAATGAAGAACCACTACAACATCAGGTAACCATCAAAGTTTTGGTTTTTATGATTTTTTTTTTGGTTTTTTTGAGACAGGGTTTCTCTGTGGCTTTGGAGCCTGTCCTGGAACTAGCTCTGTAGACCAGGCTGGTCTCAAACTCACAGAGATCCACCTGCCTCTGCCTCCCGAGTGCTGGGATTAAAGGCGTGAGCCACCATCGCCCGGCGGTTTTTATGATTTTTAAAACGCATTTTACATTTATTTTGTCATTATTTGTCATCATCATCAATTCTCTGTAGTACAATATGGCCTCATTTTTTTTTTAGCCTTGAATTTTCCTACATCTGCCTCCCAAGTGCTTGAATTATAGATTTGTGCCACCATGTTTGTTCATTTTTAATTAAGAAAAATAACAAATGATGTTGAATTGTGACTCTCATGGTTTTTGCCCAACATAGAAAAACTTCTCTATTTCTTTCAGTATTATGTGCTTATGGGGCATTGCTACTGAAGTGCCACAGTCGCCAGTTTTACAACTCTTACAATTTGTCCTGTAAGCACATTCATGCTCCATGACTGGATGCTTCCTTTTCTGACCTCTCCCAGATGGGCTCTTATTTCCAAGGTAATCCTTAGTAATATGGATTTTCTGAACTTACATTGTTATGCTGGACATGCTCTCTTAAGGGTCAGGCATGAGGGCATTGGGATTTTATGTTTCAAATTATTGCAGGCAGCAGAATATGCTTCTTCCTTCTCCTGAGATTGTTCTCCAGGAGCCCTCAACTTGTAACCTGACCCTTCTACACAAATAATCAAAGCAGATGGCAAATTACCTTGCCCCCTCTAAAAGAAAGACTATATACCGCAGAAATTAGAGCATTTTATGAATGCAATACATCATACTGAAACAAGATTTTCAGAAAACCATTTTGTTCTTATGTTGCAAAAAATAATAGCACAACTATCCTGGTAATACATTGTTAGCAAACCACATATTTGTTACATGCACATTTTGCTTGGTTACTTTTGAGGATGAAAAACATAATTATTCTTCCTTTCTATCAACTTCATGCCCTTTGAATAATCACATTCTAAATCATAAGTTTGCTGAGCTATTCAGATAAGGTGAGTTCTGTTATCTCTTTAAAAACCACAGTCACATAACCATTGATTAAAATTAGTTTTTCCTAAAATGCGTTGTTCCAAAATCTTATAATCTCTTTAAATATGATCTTATTATATCTTATTTAAATTATGTGAAATCTATCCTATCTAGTTTAACCCCAAGAAATAAAAGATGGCATAGACAATGTGGCTTGAAAAATATAAATTGCTTTCTTACAATTACGTGAGAAGAAACAGATGAAAAAGATATTTTATTTAAAACACATCGTTGACCAGCATGGTAGAAGTACCCTAAAGAAGTAGTAGTGGCACAGATACCCTGGTGATAACTATTAGCTCTCTAATTTGACTTAAAATCTGCTGCAATAAGAGTGTTTCTGTCCTGGCTAGTTTTACCCGCACTGACACAAGCTAGAATTACTGGAAAGGAAAGAAAGCCATTTGAGAAAATGCCTCCATGAGATCCAGTTGCATCACATTTTCTTAATTAGTGATTGTTATGGAAGGCCCATTACAGGTGATGTGATCTCTAGGATCCTGGTCCTGGGTTCTACAAGAAAGCACATTGATCAAGCTATCATGAACAAGCCAGTAAATACCACCCATACCACCCATCTATGGTCTCTACATCAACTCTGTCTTCAGGTCCCGCCCAGTTTTGAATTCCTGTCCTGACTACTTTCAATGAAGGACCACTAATGCAGAAGTGTAACCCTTTTACCCCCCCCCCAACAAGCTTCTGGTTGTGCGATATTTCCTACTGCATTGAAACCCTTGCTAAGAAAGAGTCCATGCAGGTTAGTAGAAACAAAAATAGTTTCTCAATGCTAGTGAAATCATAATCACTAGAGGAGAATGAGCAGCCATTTATCTAGTAAATCTTTATTGTGAGAGTCCCTGCAAGAGTCACAGGCAGAAGAACAATAATTTGAGTGATATAAAATTCAACCTCTGTTCAGTTGAATTTATTTATCTTGTGCCTGGTTCAAACTTTTGGGTCTTTTATACATATTTTATGTTTTAACATATTTAAACACATTAAAACTTTGAAAATGGTTTGCTCATGACAATTATCACAACAAAACTTTAAGTATGGCTTCCCTGAATCTCCCTTGCAAAGTAACTCTCTAAAGCAGAGCATTTATAACCTTTTCAAGTCACTGAGAAACAGTGCTCCAGGGCCTGGGCTTAGGGTGTGAAACAAGCATACGGATGGATCCTATTGACTAGCAGCAATGCTCAGATTCAGCTGAAGATTACTGGCGCCATAGACTGGCAAAAAAATTACCAGATTACCACATAACACCAACTTCAGCCTTCCACATGGACAGGATAATTTTCTAAATCCACTTAAATAATCCTCTGTGTTTCATGAATGCTAATTTGGTCAGTTCTATTTATCCACATCTGTGCCTTGGGAACATCCACTTTCTCAGTCTGTGTGTTATCTGATTTGCTGTGCTGAGAACCTTCATTCTTTTCACTTTTTCAAGCTTTTCAATTTTTTACTCCATATTAAGTTTCAGGAAAATAGCTACGAAGAGTGAAGCTAGCAGAAATTCTCAACAAGTTCACAGGCTTTTAACCTCTACCGTTCTTCCTTAGTTCATTCTTTTCCTTTTGCTGTTCAAAGCAAAATTGTTGGCGAAATATATTTAAACATGCTCTTCCTGCTGCAAATTAAATTCCTGTATCTCACATGAAAACCGCTTTGATAGTCATCCTTTATAATTATGAATAGACTTGCATCTGTATTTTTCCATCACTCAGTATTAAGTCAGAAAGGTATTAAATATGTGCTGAAGTCTTTTAAACTGGAATGGGTGATGTGTACAATGCATGTGTGGGGAAAACTATGGAAACAGACTCATGGACCAAGCAGGTTACTAATTAGAAATATGTATATATTTACATATAGAACAAAACAAGTCACACTTACACCCTAGACCAAAACATTCTGTAGGCAACCACTCCCTGTGTGGGATCCCAAGCTATCTCCATAAAGGAAACTGGAACTTAATTGGATCCTTAGACTCTTGTTTGGAACATTCTACTTCTCTATTTCTGGTGCACAAGGTCTGGCTATTAGTCTTACCTGTAGACAATTACCTTGAGAGAGCACACTTCTTTAACCAACACCTACTTGGGATCTTTGTTTGAGGTAGAAGCACAATAACCTTGAAGGAAGTAAAGGAAATTTCCAACTCTCTGACCTTTGATCAGTGTGGAAACATGCTTACATTTTTAAGCCTCCACAGGATCCAAATAAGTTATATTAAAACAAATAGTAAGGACAAAAGAAATACAAGTATGATTCTCTTATTATGCCGTAAAGTACATAGGCAATGTCTCCACACATCCATACTTTAAAATTAAACTTCCAAATGAACTTTTTTTCTCTAGCAAACTTAACCATGAAAGAACTGTTAAATGTAATAGCACAATAGTTGTCTAGGCAATTCAATCAATTCTACATTCAGATTCAAATGTTACTGCAGCTTAAGTCCTCAACTTGGTACTTGAATGAATAAAACAAGTTGGATTATGACAATCATAACTTCTTTTAAAGGCAAAACATAAGATTGCTAATCAACTGGGATAAAATTTTAAGTATAATACAAGCAACGGGAACAGTTCCTGGATATACAGGAAAGATGGGATAGAACACATGATTGATATTTCTACATTCAATGTCTTTCTCATCAAGCAAATATGATTGATCTTTCCTTACTTTGATAGGTTTTACATCATTAACAGTTCTCTGTGTGATAGAGTTCTTATCTGTAATGGTTATGTTTTGAGTGCATTATTTCTTTCAATGTACTTCTAGTTAGTTAGGACAATTTAGATGGGAATTTGTTGTTCAAAGACTGTTGACAGATGAGTATACTATACATAAATATGACTAGTCTTCTGCTTATGAATGATAAATAAAATAAAATCACACAGGAAGGTTTGGGGAAAACTGTAATGATCCTTACGGAGTTTCTAAAACAATGCAATGTAATAGAGCCTACAAAGTGAATGGGAATTTCCTTATTTATATTCACCAAATGGTTTAGGAAAGAAGCTGTTTATCCATCAGATAGTTGCTGAGACCAGACAGCTATGTCATAGTTAATCAGTGTGTATCTTTCTCTAGGTGATCATATGTTTAAAAAAATGTTTTTCTGAGGATCCATGTTAGTATTTATTATGGATACTTTATTTGTTCTAACCAGAAAAAAAGCACCTGTAAGTCTTAACATACATGCATTTCATATGTGTCTGTATTTGGTATGTGTGTGTGTATTATGTTTTATTTTGTTGCTTAATTTTATCGGGATTTATGATGGAAGAAAAAATGTTATTTTGAGTCTGCACTGGGATGTGTGAGGCAGGTTACATTATAAATAGAAGATTCCAATTGCTTTTTGGTTGATAATTTTCCTATGAATTTCCTGTGCATGAGTGCTACACTTTGCTGAAACTTGACCTTCTAAACGACTGTGTTTCCTTCTTGTTTATTGCCCTATTTAAAATCAGAAGAGAGCAACATAAAATTATCCCTGAAAGAAAATTTTAATGCTAAGAATAAAAAATATCTCATTTTTATTTTGTGCATTTATACTAAATAAACCATAAAATTCAAATACCTGCAGACAGAAATACTGTTTAATTTAATCATTTCATTTCCCTAGGTTTGTCCCCACTCTCCTTGTACAGTTTATGTGCATTTTTTCTAGTTGGATAAGTCGTAGTATTATATTAATATGACTTGTTTTAAAAATGATATGTATTTACTTTTTAATCAAACTTCATCCAATTTTACATGTTTAAAATGAAAAAGGAATTGCTAGCAATAAACAGTATCTTTGTAAAGATTAATTTTCTGATGTTAATCTTTTGAAATATTTTTTTCTAAGTCAAATCAACAATTTGCTTCTCGAATGATTTTTAAAAGGAAAATATAAATCCATCATTTTCTAAATAAGAATACACTATTTTGTTTTACTTATGACTAGTCTGCAGGGGGCTGGTCTCCAACTCATAAACATTCACCTGCCTCTGCCTCCAAATACAAGGATTAAAGGTGTAGGCCATCACACCCTACAAGAATTATTTTATAATCAATATGAGTGTCAATTTGAAAATATTTATTTTACTAACAAATGCATTTTACCCTGAGTGCCATTTAATGAATCACATCACCGAAATCCAAATAACAGAATGTTCTGGCTATGTACAGCGGATTTTGTGGGTTTTCTTTGAATCCAAGCATCATTTAACTCTGTAAGACAATGGACTTTTGCTTCTCATATTAGCCTGCTACTTAGAGACCTACGCACTTGCATTTTTAGAATAGTGTGTGACTTTAGGTTATGATTACTCATGTATATATTTATCTATAATCATCTCAGATTGCTCTGGGCTTCTCTGTGTTGCAAGTTAAATCATCATTGAACAGTTGGAAAATTGTTACCTTTGGGGACATGGCATGTGGAAGGGTACACGGGGAACAAACTGTTATGTACATTTCAGCGGATGCCACTTGCAACTTCTGTGAACTGCAAAGAGGTGAGGATACCATATGTCCTGGAGGTCAGTGCGTCTTAACACAGCCTTCATGCAGCTGCCAGCAAATGAGACCAATGGCACAGATTACTGTCAAATTTGTCTCACCAAGTTCACTAAAATAACAGAAAATTACTACACTGGAGTTTTCATAATACATAACATTTAAACTAAACTGAGTTATAATTTACCATCCATGTTTATACCAACATAAAATAAATATGGAGATGGAGTTTTCATTTAAATGTGTAGCCTCTCACTTTTACTTAAATTTTGCATCTCATCCAGCACAAATATCTTACTAGAAACCTATCAAAGCTTGTAATTATTATCAGTTCACCCATTACTTTTCCTTTGCATGTTATTATAACTGTACTTTAGAGATAGAATGTTCTGTATTCTTTAAACTAAAACATATATATATATATATTCAGCTTTCTTCATGAATTTATATTTATTTATTGTTGACTTTTTAGTTGACTTGTGCCAATCTTGTCTGCTGGAAATGAAATCTAATTAGACCATAGTCTAATGCAGTAGGCACCTGACTTAAGTTTCAGTGTACTTTTATACATAAATGAAACAAGGTGAGCAAGAATCTAAGGAAGACTGATTTTAGAAAAACGCAATCAGAAAAATATGATCAGAAAAGACATGTGAATAAAAGTCAGTAAGTACATACTAATATCAACAAAAAATTTTCCGCAGAACTGTCTCAGGACATGCCAATTGAAACACAAATGTCTGATACATAACACAGATTATATCTGGGAAAGCACGAAAGTCAGGCAGAAAGTCATATCCGGATTCAGAGTACACTGAGCAGATTGGATATTCTAGCTAGTTCTGTAGATGCCTAGTTCTGACATCTAACAAGGATAAATGTATCCTATAATAATAGTATGTAAATGTTTAACACAGGAGTCATTAAATCACATCCAAGAACAAGCCAGGGAACAAAATTGACCATAGGTAAAAGGCCCTTTGCCTTTTATCCTGAAGCCTCTCTCACAGTTTTACAAGGCATTGTTCACTATGGATCATTCTTTTCACTATGTTCTAACAATTTATTATAACTTTTCTGTGCTTTTCCTAGTTCTGTGTGTAATTATATAATTACCTATACATTCTCCAAATAAAAATCTAATAATATTCCATAAAAAAACATTTTATCATTAACCTAAAAAAGCTGTATGCTCTCTAATCTGACTCCTTTCAAATATATATAGTCGTCACTCATTTTCAAAACTCTACTAACATCTGTGAGAATATGATATATTTATATTTTGGAATGTTTATGGAGTGATATCACCATTGCAAATCTCAGCCTTTTCTAGTCTACTAGCATTTTATTTTGTTTACATTACTTCTTTTCTGTCCCTGTTCCATAGAATACTGATGCTTTATTGTTTTGAGTCTTTATTATTTTATCTTTGATGTTTTTCTTTAAACAGTTTTGTTGAATTTCTAACTTGAAGGCTTAAGACATATTTATCTTGTTTTTCGTCCTTTTATGATTTTCATTTCCTTCCCACATACAATTGATGAGGTAATATGTATTTTAAATCTCATAGCCTAATAGAAACACCGATAGAATACATAAATAAGAATTTTGATAAATGTCAGGTAAGACAAATAAGTAGAAAATGCAAGGGTACACATAATTTTCTAAGTTTTAGAAATTTAATTTATACCAAAGCACACAATGCAAGCTGGTTTACTATGCAAAGCAGAGTCTCATTTCCTAACTCCAAATCTGTTTTCAAGAAGCAATAATTTTGAAGGGTGGTAGTGACCTTTAATCCAAGTACTTGTGAGGCATAGTGACATTGTTCTTGGACCTTGAGGCCAGTCTGGTTTATAGAGTGAGTTCAAAAACTGTCAGGGCTACCACAGAAATCCCCTTCACTGGAAGAGAAGAAGAATAAGAAGGAGGAGGAGGAGGGGAAGGAGAGATGGAGTGGAAGAGGGAGAGTGAGTGGAAGAAGGAGAAGAAGAGGGGGGAGAAAGGGGAGAAGAAAAGGAAAAATAAGAATAAGCAACAGGCCAGGCAGGGGTGGCACACACCTTTAATCCCAGCACTCGGGAGGCAGAGGCAGGCAGATCTCTGGGAGTTCAAGGCCAGCCTGGTCTACAAGAGCTAGTTCTGGGATGGGCACCAAAGCTACAGAGAAACCCTATCTCGAAAAACAAAACAAAACAAACAAAAAACAAACAAACAAACAAAAAAAGAAGCCTGAGCTAATAGGCCAATCAGTTTGTGATTAATGTAGAGACTGTATGTTTCTTTGGGATTAAATGACTGTGGGACCTGGCCGAAACAAAACCTTGGTCAACAGGACACTATTTACAGTAGATTATTTTGTCTACAAGAGCTAGTTCCTGAACGGGCACCAAAGCTACAGAGAAACCCTGTCTCGAAAAACCAAAAAACAAACAAACAAAAAAAAAACAAAAGAATAAGCAACAGATGAAGAAAGAAGAGGAGGGGGTGAAGATGAAGATGATGATGATGATATTGTGGGAATTCATTCAGCCTTTTAGGCAATAACCCATTAGGGCAAGATATGAAGTACTACAAGCACTGAGAAGAAGTGTGCTCACCACTCTTTTCCCGTTTGCTTTGTTGATGATCAGAGATCAGTTCAAAACCCCAACACCCACAGAGCTGAAGAATGCAGCAACTTTCTATTGTGAGTGATCCCTAATAAACATTTGTTATCCTTTATTACAGGTTCTTGGGGGACTTAATTTAATTATGCAAAAAGAGGAGGAGGCAGAGGAGGAGGAATAGTTTTAGTCTTCATATTTCCCTGTATTTTCTAGTTCTATAGCTTTCAAATATACATACATCATACAATTTATTATATGTGTTTACATTAGATAGTAACAGATTCTTGCAATGTGACTCACTCAGACTCCTCAAGTCTTTATTCCTTTGTTTCTTTCACTGAAGTTTCACTGTATTCGGTCAGGATGAAACTCAATAGCCAACTGTCAAAAAAATTAAAGGGAAAATTAGACATCTACAAATAGCTTCCACTAAGAAAATGCTAAGACTGCAGTTTTCTCTAATATTTTTATTGGCAGAGTATAAGCTAAAGAAACAAAAGTGGCCACCATTAATAATAGACAATATTCTACTAAATATCTCAAATGATACAATGAAGAACTCTGACCAAACATCAAAACAGAAGAGGTTCTAGAATAAATATGAAACAGTTGCTTAAGTTCAATATTATTCACAGTCGTTATTTAAAATGCATAAAATCACTCATGCATGGAGGTGCAAACCATTCATCTAAGCAGCAGGAAAACAAAGGCAGGTATATCTCTGAGTTCAGTTTGCTCTACAAAGCTAGTACCAGGCCATTTAGGGCTATATAGTAAGACCCTGTCTCAAAAGGAGTCCAACGTAATCCATTCATTTTTGTTCATTTGAAACAATCATTTCATTCAAGAATATTGTCATCAAGTCATTACTAACTTTAATAATAATTATTATTATTACAAGTATTGATAAAAATAAAGACAGAATAGTTTGGAAGACATACTATATTTCCCATAAAGTGTTTCTTTAAATTAATAAATTAGAAGAGTTGTTTAGAAAAAAATAATAAGATTTTTCAAGAGAAGTACAGTTCAACAAGTGTTCAGAATTGTGCAGATGTCAAGTTCCATGTCCATCAATGTCTGGACTTTAAAAATGTCAAGCTTCTATGATACTTATAACAATTGAACATAGATGTTATGTTGTATGTGAAATGTTTCGCATAACACCATATAATTGAGGACGCAGTTGCCATTTAGTGACATAGTTTAAGAAAGTTATAAAATCTTTAGTGCGCATTATCTTGCAGCATGCATATAACGGGCTTTCCCACAGTATGCGGCTGGGTGAACTCTTTCTATAGACATTTGTAGACACTCCTGGGAGTAATCCCTAGACCTGCCCAAGGGGTAGAGTAGGCAAGGTGTTTCCTTTTCCTGCATTAGGAAGAAGCTTAGTGTATTCAAGAGTGTTTTGAAAACAGTCACACTTCCATGAGAACTTCAGTCCCCCGTTTATATCTAGTGATAGAAATAGGAAATCCTCTGTATGTTTTGTTTTTGTTTTTTTTGTTTTTGTTTTTGTTTTTTATTTGAACTCCAAACTGACAAAAGCAAATCCCCACTTTAGGTCAGAAATGTTACTCTTATGCAGCACAGCTGTGACTCCCTGTTTCTGCTGCATCTAGAGTTAGACTTCAGTCTCTCAGCAAGTCACTGAGAAATAGTGAAAGGACCTTGTGGAGGAAGTATGTCCCTGGATATGGGATTAGGGGGTTTACAGTTTTACCAACTTTCAGTTGATGTTGTCTACTCCCTTAAAATAAATTGCCTCACCTTCCTTCTCCGACAACCTGGAACAATGCCTCCCTTATGATTATGTAAATAGAATGCTCTGGAAACAAAAGTCAAAATAGAGTCTTCTGAAAGTTGCATTTAGTCGTAACATTTTTATCATCACAATAGAACTCAGCTGTATATAAAAGTATTGCATATAAACATATATGTATGTACTTGCATCTAAAATAAATCATTTTTAAAAAATAACTTTTCTCTTCACTAGGACATATGATGCTAGAGAGATGGAGGAACAACTAAAGTTCCCATTCAACATTTCTTAGTTAGGGGAGCCACTTTAGGGTTGGCAGGAGACTTGACCCTAGAGCGGCTCCCAGGAGCCCATGGTGATGTCCCCAGTTGGTCCCTTGGGCAGCTGAAGTTAGGCAACCTGAGATGACCCTATCCTATGCAATACTGACGAATATCTTGCATACCACCATAGAACCTGCATCTGGCGATGGATGGAGATAGAGACAGAGACCCACACTGGAGCACTGGTCTGAGCTCCCAAGGTCCCAATGAGGAGCAGAAGGAGGGAGAAGATGAGCAAGGAAGTCAGGACCACGAGGGGTGGACCCACCCACTGAGGCAGTGGGGCTGATCTATTGGGAGCTCACCAAGGCCAGCTGGACTATGACTGAAAAAGCATGGGATAAAACCGGACTCTTTGAACATGGCGGACAATGAGGGCTGATGAGAAGCCAAGGACAATGGCACGGAGTTTTGATCCTACTTCATGTTCTGGCTTTGTGGGAGCCTAGCCAGTTTGGTTGTTCACCTTCCTAGATATGGACGGAGGGGGAGGACCTTGGACTTTCCACAGGGCAGGGAACCCTGACTGCTCTATGGACTGGAGAGGGAGGGGGAGAGGAGTGCGGAGAGGGGGAGAAGGGTGGGAGGAGGGAGGAAGGGTGGGAGGAGGGGGAGGGAAATGGGAGGCTGGGAGGAGGCAGATACTTTTTTTTCCTTTACTCAATAAAAAAATTAAAAAAAATTAAAAAAAATTAAAAAAATGCGGAAAAAAAAGATTTGCTGAGGATTAAAGTCAGATCCCAGAGACCCCATTTAAAGTCAGGTAGAGCTGTAAATTCAATTTGGAGGAAGTAGAGAAAGGAAAATCCCATGTCTTCTGTCTAGCCAGTCTAGACAGAGAGATAAAGTATGAGTTCAAATGGTATCCCTGTGTTACGGTAAATAAATAAACAAACAAACAAAAACTAAATAAATAATATGGGGTTTGGTGGAAGGTGGAAGAAGATAACATAGACCACTGCCCTGTAATATACGTGCAACACGTGTTACTCACATGAAAATATACACACGCGCAAACACACACACATGCGCACACACACACAGAGGAAATAGTAGTCTACAAATGTGAAAATAAACACAATATTTCATCTAAATTTGAGAACTAAAATAAGGTGGGAAACTGAACCCCACTCTATAACCTGTGATAAGGACAAATATATTTAGTATGCCTAAAAATCATATTACTATGCAATCAGTATGAGGAAGGAAAAATCCTTAAATACAATGTGTCCTTTTGTATACATAACATATACAGCCTAGATTGCTTTTCTTTCAATCAAGGGCCACAGAACTTCTCAGCTGTTTTATTTTTTTTATTTTTTAATTTATTTATTTAACATTTCCACCTCCTCCTTTCCTTCCATTTCCCTCCCACTTCCCCCACTCTCCCTCCCTCTCAATCTCCAGTCCTAAGAAAAGTCTGGGCGTTCCCTGCCTTGTTGGGAAGTCCAAGGCCCCGACCATCCAGGTCTAGGAAGGTGTGCATCCAAACAGACTAGGCTCCCACAAAGCCAGCACATTTTTGGAGTAGAATCAAAATCCAGTGTCATTATCAATGGCTTCTCAGTCCACCCTCATTGTCAGCCACATTCAGAGATTCCGGTTTGAGCACATGCTCCTTCAGACCTAGTCCAGCTGGCGTTGGTGAGCTCCCATTAGATCATCCCCACCGTCTCAGTGGGTGGACGTACCCCTTAAGGTCCTGACCTTCTTGCTCATGTTCTCCCTCCTTTTGCTCTTCATCTGGACCTTGGGAGCTCAGTCCAGTGTTCCAATGTGGGTCTCTGTCTCTATCTCCATCCCTCGCCAGATGAAGGATCTACGGTGATATGCAAGATATTTATCAGTTTGACTATAGGATAGGGTCAGTTCAGGCTCCCTCTCCTCAGCTGCTCAAGCAACAAGCTGGGGACATCTCCTGGGACACCTGGGAACACCTCTAGAGTCAAGTCTCTTGCCAACCCTAAAATGGCTCCCTTAATTAAGATATATACTTCCTTGCTCCCATATCCACTCTTCCTCCATCCCAACCGTCCCATTCCCCCAAGTTCTCCCCATCCTCTCCTTCTCACTTTTCTCTTCCCATACCCCCTTACCCCCATCCCACCCCCATCCCCAAGCTCTCAATTTTTGCCTGAAAATCTTGTCTACTTCTAGTATCCAGGAGGATAACTACATGTTTTTCTTTGAGTTCACCTTCTTATTTAGCTTCTCTAGGATCATGAACTATAGGCTCAATGTCCTCTTTTTATGGCTAGAAACCGCTTATGAGTAAGTACATACCATATTCTTCTTTTTGGGTCTGGGTTATCTCACTCAGTAAAGTATTTTCAATTTCCATCCATTTGCATGCAAAATTCAAGATGTCATTGTTTTTTTACCGGTGAGTAGAACTCTAAAGTATATATGTGCCACACCTTCTTTATCCATTCTTCTATTAAGGGGCACCTAGGTTGTTTCCAGTTTCTGGTTATTACAAATAGTGCTGCAATGAACATAGTTGAACAAATGCTTTTGTAGTATGATTGAGCATCTCTTGGGTATATTCCCAAGAGTAGAATTGCTGTATCCTGAGGTAGGTTGACTCCCAGTTTCCTGAGAAAACACCACACTGACTTTCAAAGTGGTTGCACAAGTTTGCATTCCCATCAACAATGGATGAGTGTTCCCCTTACTCTGAAATCTCTCCAGCAAAGGCTATCATTGGTGTTTTTTATTTTAGCCATTCTGACAGGTGTAAAATGGTATCTCAAAGTTGTTTTGATATGCATTTTCCTGATCACTAAGGAGGTTGAGCATGACCTTAAGTGTCTTTTGGCCATTTGAAGTTCTTCTGTTGAGAATTCTCTGTTCAGTTCAGTACTCCATTTTTTAATTTGGTTAATTAGAGTTTTAACGTCTCGTTTTTTGAGTTCATTATATATTTTGGAGGTCAGAACTTTGTCTGATGTGGGGAAGATCTTCCATTCAGTAGGTTGCCTTTTTGTCTTAATGACAGTGTCCTTTGCATTACAGAAGCTTTTCAGTTTCAGGAGGTCCCATTTATTCATTGTTGCTCTTACTGTCCATCAGTTATGGTTGACCTATTTGACATTAAACGCTCACTCAATTTGAAAAAAAATACATGAGGACCATAATATTGATGCCTTTTCTACCTCACTTA
>NC_022021.1:34919320-34925465 GCF_000317375.1 Microtus ochrogaster | reverse complement strand
GGGTTTCTCTGTGTAGCTTTAGAGCCTGTCCTGGAACTCCTGGAACTCACACTGTAGTTCAGGCTGGCCTCAAACTTACAGAGATCCATAAGTCTTTGACGCCAAAGTGATGGGATTAGAACAGCCATACTTTTAAAGAACTTACTGTGTATTATTTTTTAATAAGATGTGTAGAATTATGAAATTGGCGAGAGTGGATCAGCTGAATGAAAACAGTATAAAGTCTAATTAACTGAAAAGAATTTTTCTTTTTTTTAATTCTTCCTGGGTATTAAAAAAGAATGGATTACCTGATTTTCTGTCATAGCAGCCATGTTATTTTTAATGATTTAATTAGCTGTTTTAATATTAAAACTTCTTGGAATACTGAAGACTTTAACCTTATAATGATTTAGAGATTCTATAGCAAGGAATCCAAGTTCTATATTGTGATTTTATATATGCATATTCCCATGCAAAATCTTTAAAAGGAATGCAGGATTACTGTGAACTAGAATGTATGGGTACATGAGTTTAAAATAATTGTAATGGCATTACCATGAATAGATGAATACCTCCTCAGCAACGATGGCATGATAGGTGATATAAATCTTTCTAACCTCATAGTTGATTTTATGCAATTTGAAATAATAGAAATCAGGGATATAAATCCTAATGTAAGCCATCAATTTTTACAGAGTAAAGTAGGATTCTTGAAGCACAGTGTTGTGTGGGATGATACCCCTCTCCACCCAGACAACAACAGAAGAAAATTGTTAATAGAAACCCATGACTGTCTCACTTCATATTTCGGTACCGTGTGTGTGGAGATGCTACTGCAGGTGAAAACAACAAGAGCAAGAGTTCTGTGATGATGTAACTTGTTAACATGCTTGATTCACGCATGTTCAAATTCAAATGAGGACTCCAGTATAAATTTCAGATTGATAAATGTGTTTTTCATTAAGATCAAATTTTAACAATATATTTTCTTTATACATTCATGGTTAAATTATCTCGCACATGTTACAAAATAATTCATATACAAATAGAAATGTAGTAAAAAAATCAAATAGGAAACATCCCAAAGGGAGAATTGATGTAGGTTTCGGAGTTATGACACCTATCAATCTTTGGACTAAAGAAAAAGTAATATTTAAATGTAATATTAAAATATTTAAAAAAAATTAAAAGCATTGCCTATGGCCAGGCTTTGTGGGAAATGAGAGACTGAACACCTCTTTCTAGGCACAATGGGGAAGCAGATGAGGAAGCATGGCTCCCCCATCTAATGCTTCAGCTACAAGCTGACAGCCAAGGTTGCAAAATCATAGCCTCAGGAATCTGTAAATTCAGGGCAGTCAAGTATCTGTAAAAATGAAAGTAATCAGGTAAAAATATGTTTCCTTTATTCCATTCTACATTTTTTTTTGCTTCTTTGTCAAAAATCTGGTGTTTTTATTCATATCCAGGTCTTTGATATTAGTTCTATTGATCCTTGTATCATTTTTATGCCAATATCAAGCTGTTTTCAGTACTGTAGCTCTGTAAAGGTGTTTGAAGTCAGATTGTGATGCATTCAGAAGTTCCTATGTTGCACAGAATTGTTTTGGCTATCCTGAGTTTCAGAGTTTCTTTTGTTTTTTTTTTTTCCATTAAGTTGAATATTCTTGCAAGATCTGTAAGAATTTTGTTGTAATTTTGCATTAAATCTGTAGATTGCTTTTGGTAATATTGTCATTTTACTATGTTAATTTACCTACTCAAGAGCATGGGAGATTTCAAGATATTTTGTGATATGTATAGCTATTGTGAAGTATGATGTTTCTCTGATTTCTTTCTCAGCCCATTTATCATCTGTGTAAAAGAGGTGCATTTAGGTTGTTTCCAGATTCTAGCTATGATAAATAATTCTGCTATAAACATAGTTGAGCACATGTCCTTGTGGATGATTGAGCATCCTTTGTATATATACCTAAAAGTAGTATTGCTGAGTTTTGAGGTAGGTTGTTGCCTAATTTTCTGAGAAATCAGCATACTGGTATCCAAAGTGGCTGTACCAGTTTGCACTTCTCAACAACAATAGTTGAGTTTCTTTAAGGAAGTGTAAAGTTTTGCCTGGCAATCACCTTGGTTACTGCTGACATTGTGGCAGTCCACAGGAACATGCTGTAGCCAGTTGAGACTGACCCGTGCTGTACGGTGGCACCAGGAAAGGCAAGCAGGAGAAAAAGATGTATTTCTGAGGCCCATTCTCAACATATGGTGCCCAATATGGGTTTGACTGGTGAACCTTGAAAAACACAGAAGAGTGACCAGGTATAGAAAGGGGATTGTGAGGAACCCTGTGAGAAAATCGTTCCATAGGTGGAGAGATGAATAATGAGCGCTCAGAAATAGTTAATAAAAAAAGCAAAGACAGAAGCGGGGAAGGAATCAGGAGTAAAACTGTAAAGATTTGTAGATATGAGACAAGGAGATAGTATTCAGTTATCTATATAGTTGCTTGGGTGTGTTTTGATAGCTAGAGGAACTAAAGTGGAGCAGCAACAAAGGAGAGATATTTAGGGATTGTAAATAGTTTGTTCCCACCACTGCACTGGCAATAAGCTCCTCCACCTTCTTGCTGCTCCAGGACTCAGGGTAGGGGGCCGAGGTGAGGCCCTGCCTTCCCCTGGAAGCAGCAGTGCTGTGGTCACAGAGCTGCAGTTTCTGTCGCTGCTGAATGAGTAGGAAGAGTGAAGGAAGTGCAGCACTGTGCCTGACAATTACCTTGGTTACCACTGAGATTGTGACCTTACACATGCTGGCACTGTAGCCTGCTGAGTCTGACCTGTGCTGAACAGGGGAGCCAGGAAAGGCAAGAGGAGACAAAGAAATATGTGTGTTCAGGCCTTTCCTCAACAATCAACAAGGTTCCTCACTTTCACTTGGCATCCTGATCATTTAAAGTCATCTTCGCAAGATTTTCATCTTCTGATCCCTCTACCAATGTACTCAGTGAGTTAAGGTCACGCTCGGAGCCAGTTACGTAGTATTCCAAAGTAACTGCTTTTTCTGCGATTCTCTGAGGCTACAAAACTGTTTTTTTTTTTTTTGCTCTTCCTTGAAGATTTTGTGCTATAATTTTTATAGCATGTATGAATCTACTACAGTTTTGAATGTAATACCCTATTGCTGGCATTTTACCTGGTTAATTCTGTTTACATGTATGAATCCAAATTCTTCTATAAAAACAACAGTTGTGTGTGTGTGAGTGTGTGTGTGTGTGTGTGTGTGTGTACAGTCAGTCAAATGGCTATATCAGTTTGAATTTATGGATGTGTATATTTGAATTGTTCACATTGTGCCAACATTTCTAAATTTTCATTCTCTTTTTAACTTCCCTTTCATTTTTACTGGTTCTCTTTATTTTTGGCCTGATTTAACATTCTAAAGATTTATTTATTTATTATGTATACAACATTCTGCCTCCATGTATGCCCGCATGCCCATCTCATTACAAATGGTTGTAAGCCACCATGTGGTTGCTGGGAATTGAACTCAGGACCTCTGGAAGAGCAGGCGGTGCTCTAAACCACTGAGCCATCTCTCCAGCCCCCCTGATTTAACATTCTAAACTGACATTTATATTCCTTCAACACTAGCAGAGTACTGTGCCATCCTCTGCTCATTAAAATGGTTTCAGTGGAGGAATTTTCTGTCATTTCAACTGTTTTCCCTATAGCCTCGTTGTCTTTTTGTCTGGAGTTACATATTTCTCCTTTCCGTCAAAGAAATTTTAGTGTCCTTTCTAATTATATTCTTTCCTCTATCCACTTTGAGATTTATTCTGGATCATTCTTCTGTATGTTGTTTTATAAGTTTCTTATGTATCAAATATTTATGTCTGTTAGTTTTCTGTGTACTTGTTTTTACCTACTTTTTTTTTCTCTTTTAGGACCACAGTGCCACAGGTAATAAATTTCTTGGAATAATTACTACAGGTCTCTGAAGGCTACTTTCTCCATATCTATTTATTGTTCATCTGAGAAGTATCTGCAAAGAACTCAGAGTCCATATTTACAGACTCTTTCTTCCACCTTTCTTATCTGCTCTTTAATGTACCCAATGATCCTGTCTTCCACATCTTCCCAATCTCAGATCTACAGAAGTTTGCTATTCCTCTCCCATCTGCTTACATTGTCGAGTATTCATTGATTAATGTATGATTAACTTTATGTTTTGACGTGACTGGTGATCTTGTATTTAGACTTTTCTATTTTTTTTCCCTGAGACTTTTGTACTTATTCGAATCCTTCTGTCTCATACTTGAATTGGCAACACTTGAAAAAAAAAAATCCCGATAGTATTCTTCCTGTTCCTTCATGGTGGTTCCTGGAGGGCTTCTCTAAGCAATAGCATCCAATATCAGTCATTGCTTTTCAATTTGTATCTGATTAGCTGGAGTTCCTGTCTTCCTGGCTACACAACATTTAGTCTTTAACACTCATTGCACTTTTCTATGTCAGTCTACTGACCTGGATACTTTCAACAATGCATACCCAATATATTTATTATTTTGATAATAACATAAAATTTTATCACACTTTCCAGCACCATGCTTCATAAATCTAGTGAAATAAAAATCAGGAGACACAGAATTGATTTTGTTAACATAAACAGCGTTGTGTTCAAGAGCAACTGTAGAATTGTTTTCAATCTTTATCAAACACATTTTCCCTAAAATACAATATTGCAATTACAAGCCGAGCATGAAAATGTCTGTGCATTGTACTAGTGCCAATGAGTAATCTCCTGTTTTGGGCTATACACGTTGCAGTTCAGCTGTTCAATGCATGTTTACATAAGCTCACATCTTCCCACTCAACAAAATTTCCAAAAGAGCACAGCTCAGTGAAAAGCTGAAGAGGGTATGATGAGTGGAAAACAAGTCTATTCTTAACAAGCCATAATCAAATCATTACATGATGCTCTGTTCTTTATTCTGCATTTGGTATGAGAATCCTTCAGATGAAAGAAAAAACAATAAGAAATAAAAGTTGACAAATAGTGTTTCCATTCAAATTGAGATCTCAGCATCTTAGAAAAAATAGATGCTGAGTCACAAGATACATTATTAACAGTGTTTTTTATTGATTCTGGGAAAAATTTGCTTAGAGGCATAGTTTACAAAAGGATTGTTTTCTATGAAGGGTACTTATGTGAATGCTTCCAAAAGCACAGTAATTTATTCAATAGCAACCATTTAATGTAGATTTTGAAATTGTGTTAAAAATTAAGGAAGTGGAGTTGTATATAAGATGCACATAATCTGGAAGAAAAATGTAGAGAACTTTACCAAACCTATTACTTTGATGAATGTCTTTGCTGTTTTGTCACTAATCATGTTTTTTTTTTTTTAAAAAAAAAAACTTCAGTAAGTGGGTAGGCAGAAGTAAAATACCTTCTTTGATTACAGTCAAATTGTGGATTGCATTTATAAAACAGAAGCATTTCTTCCCTGGTATTTTGAGTTGTCTTAATTTTAGACCCAGATAATTTTACATTCCCTCCTATTTATAACAAAGATACTATTTTATTTTGTTTAACTTTTGATGTAAAAAATAATTGACATTCCCCTCTGAAGAAAAGAGAATTAATTAATATTTACCTATTAGATTTAAACTCTCAATTTATTTGTGAAACTATGAAAGCTAAATAATATATTTTCTTCATCAAATTCATTATTGAAAGATATAAGATACGAGTGGAGGAATTGGTGGCAATTATTTTTGGATACAATATCAAAAGAAGAGGACTACATTATGTACCTACCTCAAATGTCCTCAAACATCACTTATGAATTTTGTCTTATAATTTAGATCGAATGTACTACTCTTCAAAGTACTGACAATTATATTTTGTTCTCAACCTACTTTGTATGTGTGCATACTAAAACAACAGATGTCAGGGAAAGATATCCCTTAAGTAGAAATACAGATTTATTTTAAAAACTTTCTCATGTAAATTTTCTTTCTCTTACTATCTGTCACCAATGAGATTTTGAAATATTTACATCCATGAAAAATGTAATACAATAATGACATGTTAAATTATATCTCTTCTTATCTATCTATGTTTTTATCTATCATCTATTCATCTGTCATATATCTATCAGGGAAAG
>NC_022021.1:34918114-34919220 GCF_000317375.1 Microtus ochrogaster | reverse complement strand
TATATTTTTCTGTATTTGATTCAATATAGTTTAGAAGTAATACTAAAATGACCATTAGTCAAGACTGTTAAGAATTACAGTGTTTGAAGTCTTGAGTTTTCCTATGGTTTCCTTTCAGAGTAAAGTCTTCTATCCTACTCACAAAGCTCACTAAGTTCAGAAAGTAAAGAACTCAAAAGATATCTTCAGCCTTCATCAAATCACTGAAACTGATGAGACACCCTAGACTTCCCCTCCCATCAGCATTTATAAACCATAAGCAGTGCTAAGAGGCACTCCCAAAGAAGCTGAGCTGCACAGACAAAGCAGGGCCCAGCAAGCTGCATAGAATCAGCTCATACTATCTGGGCTACCAGAAATGGCATTACTGAAACTTGAATTGCCTGCAGAGCATCCTATGAAGGTTAGGGCTCCATGTTTCATGAGCTGTCTCCCAGGCTGCAGTAGGATGTTTGATGAAGCTGGATATGAGAGGCCTCTGTCCTCTGTGTAATTCACCCCTCTTCTAATTTATAGCACTAACGCCAAAAAGTTCGTTGTCTTATGTAGTTGGATGTTGGGGGTATCTTCACATTGGTCTGTCATTGGCTCACTGTGTTCTATGAATAGACACTTGTGACTATTTCCCATGTCATCTGACATGAGTGCATTGCAAATATTGGAAAGAAACATTGTGATCAATATTGGCTCAGGAAACCTGAAGAACAGCTTCTCCCTTCTCCCCACAGAGAAGATTGATTTGCCCAAAAGGACAAAAAAACAGAGAATAAGAGACAAACACAGAAGATTGAGGATGAGGAGTAGGTGTATTTGTCCCCCAAGGTCGGTGGACTGCTTCTGAATCGACATGAGACAGATGTGCCCCTTGGAAAATGACAGTTTATAAAGGTAAAAAGGAAAACCCTATGTTAGGATGAGGTGTTTAATTTTAATTGGACAAGTTAATTAGTTGAGCCAGGGGAGCATTTCATTGCTGGACTTCAGTACTTTTATAGCAGGAAATTGCTAGTTAGTCTCACGAGGAGTAAGTGGTCAGAAAAGAAAATAGACCTTTGTTGCTAGTGTTAGTTTAGGAATTTAATCTAATGATTTTTTTTTTTTTTTTT
>NC_022021.1:34914028-34918014 GCF_000317375.1 Microtus ochrogaster | reverse complement strand
AAAACAGGGGAGAGGACCTAAAGTCACTATATATGAGAGCTTACATATAGTAGATGCTTTGCATTCACTTTTTGAGATGTGATCTCATTAGACAGCCCAAAATAACACCACTTATTGGAGTTTTCCTCCCTTAATTTGTTGACTGCTGGCATTATAGAAACTGGTTGCTATCCCTACACAGGGAAAATTCACACTAAACGAGATTGATGATACTTCTCATATCAATTTCATCCACTACCTCTAGTAGTTCCTCTGTCTTTCACCTGTGCCCCTAGATTTCACTTTTATTTTGTTTTATATTTTATCATCAATATCACCAAAGTACAGCTTCAGATGGTTTATAGTTTTCATGCCTTAGTGCTACAGGGCCACTAAAGTAAGAAGTTTAGGACTAAACCTGGCTTTGGTTTCTTGTAGTGCATAGCTGCTTACCAACCATCATAGAACACATCTCTCCTGTACTAGATTCAGAATACAGCAATGTCTGAATGTTCCTCTTTGTTTCCTGATAATGAATCGAAAAGTTTGTCTTGTTTGTGATGATGCCCAGAGTTAAATGTAATGTCATATAAAATTGGGAGCAAGTGCAGTGGGGAATATATGAGCTAAACTACATCTTGAAAAAGAATGCTAATACATTTTTATTCAAAATGAAATGTAAAAGCTAAAAATGGAACCAATGTTTATATTATGAAGGAAAGTGAAAGCAACAATGCTATATTTAGACAAAATGAACCAAAATAGGGAAGCAAGCTGAGATAAGGTGCTGCTGAAATCACAGCTTAAGAGGAACAGAATTGGTCCTTCTTAGAAAGATTATTAGCTGCTTTGGAGATGTTGCTCACTCCAGTCAATGAGAGGAAAGTAAAGTTACTATATGAGTTACAATTTATAATCTTGAATTAGTTCCTTTTATTTTGACTTTACTCTGATTTAGGCTTTAGATCAGGTTATAACTTTTAACCTTTTATCATTGTCCATATAAAATCTTTGCTTATAGTATTTATTTTTACATACTGACATTACTTTTATTTAGAGTAATAATTAACCCTAATAACATAACTTTTGTCCTTCCTTTTTTGGTCTCTCAAATCTTATAATGTGGTTCAAGCATTAGTAAGAAATAAATATATTTGCCTTCTAGAATGGATCAAAGTACATGAATTTTGTAAATTGTGCTATTAAGTATGAAACAAAATTAAATTTTTGAAACAGAAATTGCAAGTTAATTTAAAACTTAATGGTATTTCTTGATTTCCTTTTGGCTTTAAAAATGAGTTCATATTTATTTCAAGTATTTTTCCTTTGCAACAAAAGATCAACTACTCTAATAAAAAAGCATACTATTTAAATAAAGCATTTTCTAAGCAACAGTCTGAAATGGATAACAATAGCTATTTAGTAGATGCTAACAACCACACTCTCAAAGCATACAAAATGAATAAAAAATAAAGACAAAAGAAATCTGAAAATGCCATTCATGTTTTGCAGAAAAAATACTATTATACATACACACTCTGCATTGAAGAGTATTTAAAAAACTTTCATACTTAGGTACTAGCATACTTAGTCATAGGAAAAATTGACAGTTCATTGCTGTGGTACAGTGGCCTGTACCCTGTCACTTGTATTTTAATTAAACACTGATTGGCCAGAAGCCAGGCAGGAAGTGTAATTGGGGCAACCAGGCAGGAAGTAGAGTTGGAGTAATAAGACTTCTGGGAAGAAGGAATTGTCAGCCAGACAGAGAGGAAGCCAGAAACAGGGCAAAAAAGATGCAAGATGTGACTGCCTTGCAAAAAAAGTACCAAGCCATGGGGCTAGCACAGACAAGTATTATGGGCTAATACAAGTTATACGAGATAATAAGAAGCCTGAGTTGTTAGGCCAATCAGTTTATAATTAATGCAGACCTGTGTGTTTTATTTGGGACTAAACGGCTGTGGGAACTGGGCAGGACAAAAATCCCGACAAGCAGGCCCTTGGTTGCTATTACCCATTCCAGCAGAGGATTGTTTTATGTGAGTCTATTTCTAAATAAATAACCCTTTATTATATTCAATCTGAGCTAGTATGAAATTTCTTTTAAGTATCCTTCTTCATCTTCTACTCAGTAAAGCAGATCAAACTTTACAGACTATATTTTACTGTGAAGAAATTATTAAAATTAACTTAAATATATATTTTACCACTTTTTCCCCAGGTAAATATGTTATATTAAAAATTCAAACAGCTACCAGTTCTAGAGAGGGCAATCTATAAAGAATTATTTATATTGAATATCACTTGTTAATAACTTTTGATATGATAGGAAGCATAACAGACCTCCAGAGACAACTGTGTCAAAGGAAACTTTGCTAAACTATATAGTATGAGAAAGAAAAATTGAGGTTACCAATGAACTATCTGTTAAGTGTAGGATACAGCCACTTGTTGGTTTCCAGCTGCTTAGACCCAAAATAATCATACAGAAACTGTATTGATTAAATAAATGCTTGGCCCATTAGCCCTAGTTTTTTTATTGGCTAACTCTTATATAATAATTTAACCCATTTCTATTAATCTGTGCATCCCACATGGAGTGGCTTCTGAGCAAAGTTTTGGTGTCTGTCTCTGGCAGGGCTACATGGCTTCTCTCTGACTCTGCCTCCTTTCTCCCAACACTCACCTTAGTTTTCTCTGCCTATTTACGTTCTTCCCTGTTATCGGTGCAAAGAAATTTCTTTATTCATTAATCATACATAATCACAGCATACAGAGGAAAATCCCACATCATTTAAGTATGTGATCCATTTTAAAGAACGTGTTATGCTTGACTTGTTCTAATGGCCAAAATATAAGTTTATTTGTCCCCTCACAATAGAAGAGTAAGGCAGAAGAATAGAGGATCAGTATTAGAATGAAATTTTGAAGGAAATATGCTGCTTTTAGCTTTAAAACTAGAAGGAAGGATCTTCAGCTGGCGAGAAAGCAATGAGCACAAGCTTTAAAAGCCATTCTTTCTAAGACTTCAACAAAAGAAGAAAATATACCTTGCTCAAAACATGACTCAAGGACAACGAGAATTCTAACAGGAGCTGTAAGAGAAGTTTAGTAATATGTCTACCCAATAAAGTAGCAGGAACTTCTTATAGCTGCATTGTAAAGATAAAATAAATACATGTGCTCCATAAAGGCTAAGTCTAAACCTGCCAGAAACATTCTTTTTGTTTATGACTCAGTTTTACAGTATATCAGTTTTCTGAACTAACAAATCATATTGCTTGGTAATATCCCCTAGTTGTGTTGCCCTCAGGCCTTTCTATAAGATAGGATAGTTGTAAGATGTGAACACAAATGACCCTTATTGCCTCAAGAGAAGACTATTAAGAAGATCCAGGAAAAACTCTCTCCATTTTCATCCACTCTCCTCTGAAATCATACAGATAGGAGACACCAAAGAATAACCCACACATGACTGGAAAAGCCTCAACATTACTCCCTTCTTTTGAAGCAGCTTACAGCTACTACAATAGTGTGGCACCAACAAGTAAGGTTGACTAGACTTTTGCACTGAGTTTCTCAAAGGCAGTTCCTTAATCAACATGTGTTGAGAAGAACGTTATCTATTTGTGAGGAACATTCAAGACCCACATAACATGAATAAAAATTGTGAACTGTTGAAGAAGAAAGATAAAATCATTAAATTCATTACTCAGTGTTTTCATGGTAAGACTGAATGGCTAATTTAATTACATAATTAATTCTTTTAGAGACCAATTTTAACATACACAAATATGTACAGTATGAGTATATAAGCATTTATATATGTGTGCATGTGTTGAGACAGATAGATATGAATATATATGTATACGTGCATTTCTGTCCATGCTAGCACACATATATGTGTGTGTATACATGCATATACACATGAGAGAGAGAAAATTGTAAGAGAGATAGAGATGGGAAAATAACATTGATAACTAATTTCTAAAATTTTTGCTTTA
>NC_022021.1:34904146-34913903 GCF_000317375.1 Microtus ochrogaster | reverse complement strand
TCACTTAAATCTGGATGTGACCATATACACATCCATATGTTCATGTATGTGTATGAATATGTGTATGTACGCATGTGTGCATGCATGTATGTAATAGTTTAGCCTTAGTGTTGGAGTACAGATCTAAGAGGATGTAGGGCTCTTTGGCTAGTCAGAAAAGCCAAAATAGTAGGTTCCATGTTCAATGAGACCCTTCCTCATAAAACAAGAAGGAGCCTATTACTCTTGATATCAAGCTTTGGTCTCCAAAAAAGGCATGCTAGTACCTAAAAATGGGTAGTAAACCCGCTCACACATAAGGATATGAAAATAATACATGCATACAAACACTCTCACATAAACACCCTTAAAATTATTTCAACAAGTTCAATAAACCTGCCAAAGTTCCACTTCTGATAAAAAGAGATAATATTTTTAATGTATTTGAATTGATGTTTGTGTATGTATGCATTGTTCTTCTTAAAAAAAACAGGGTTGTTCTTCTTAAAACACGGGGCACAGGACAGACACACATGGCGGAACAAACACAGACACGACACGGCGGCTCCCACGTGGGTCCACTTTAATGGGGTAGGGGAACACAAATGGGCGGGGAGGCGTGCAGGACACACAAGGAAAGGCGAACGAGAGAGAGAGCCTCGTGTGGCCCTGCCTTTTTAATGGGGAGCGCAAGGGTGTCTGGGAAGGATGTCCCATACCTGTGCGCAGGTGTGCGCACAGGTATCCATAGTCCAGGAGGAGTCTGGGAGTTGTAGTTTCCAAGGGAACAACAGTATGTATGTCTGTGTGTGAAATAGACATCCTGTCATATGCTTCTGACTTCCACTAGTACTCATTTCTAATATCGTTTCCTCAGCATGCACACACACACATAAACTCATACTTTTGTACACACAGACATACACACACACACACAATTAATTGTGACAAAAGGAAACAGAGCAAAGGCAATCAGGACAAGAAAAAGAGCTGGTGAGTATCCATGTTTTGAGGCCTCAGCTAGACTTAATGATAGAATAAGGAAAATTGTATGGATATATGAGATTAGAGAAATAATTTTAATTTTTAAAGGCATTGTTGGAAAAATATTCTGGGATGATGGAATAGCTATTGCAAAACCACTGAGAAATATTCTTGGTTGACTCACAGAGTCGTAAAGGCCAAGGTAGATGGGGAAGGTGAGCAGAAGTGAAATCAGAAGGAAATGAGGTCAGACTGGTCAACGTGAACCAGAACATTATGGTCTGTAGACAGGCAAAAGAACTTTGACTTTTATTAAATTAAATTTGAAGTCATTGCAGGATAAGAAAAAGAGACCTTATTAACAAAATGCTGCAATAATAAAGAAACATAAAGGTTGTTTATAAAAGGATTTAGCCTTAAGAAAAATGAATATTTTTGAGACTCTAGACAAATTTTGCAAAAATAATTTCTAAGAATTTGCAATGATGCTGTAGAGGAAAATAAAACAATAAAGAGAGACTTTGAAATTTTCTCCTGAAGAAAAAAGAAAGATGGACTTGCCAGAAATTAAACGGGCAATAAATCAATGGAAATTGAGGTCTTAAGGTTGTGACTCTGTGGTCCTGATATCAGAGTGTCATTGTGGCAGATATTAAAGTAGGTTATACACAACTTCTAGAACCATTTCAATATTTAAAATGTTATAGAACAAAGATAGTTAGAGGAGCCTTATAAACATGATGCACTGAATAATGAACTGGCTTTTTTGTTTGTTTTTAAGAAAATAGTGATGGTATCTTTGAAACAAAACAAAAAGTTGTGAAGAGGAAATAGTAATCACCAACCAAATGTGTTCTAGCTAACTTAAATAAATATGTATTCGGATCTTAACCTCATGATATACATGGATAGCTGGATTATGTCTGTACAAGAAGAAGGAATAAACAATAGGCATGATGCCAGAGGTATCTATGAGGCAATACTCCTTGCTTATGAACTATGTGGTGCCAATATATTTACGGAAATAGAAATCATTTCCTTCAAATATGTCCTCACTGATGTCTCTCATTAGATTCTAAGGTGGTGTAGGACAAATGTCTATATTCTGTCAACCATAAATAAATACTGATTGGCCAATAGCCAGGCTGGAAGTATAGGTGAAACAACCACAGAGGAAGTAGAGTCAGGTCAAGGAGAACAGAGGAATTCTGGGAATGAGGAAGCCCATTCCTCTGCGGTTGTGACCCGACCACAGAAGAAGAAGCAAGATGTGACTGCCCCACTGAATAAGGTACTGAGCCACATAGCTAACACAGATAAGAATAATGGGCTAATAATGGGCTATATCTGTTATAATAGTTGTTAAGAAGCCTGAGCTAATGGGCCAATCAGTTTATTACTAATGTAGAACCCTGTGTGATTTCTTTGGGACTTAATGATTGCAGGAACAAGGCAGCACAAGGACTGGGCAAGACAGAAATCCCCTACAACACTAAGGGTTAGTTCTAGATATTTCCAATAGTCCTGCATAAATAAAGGTCTCAAGACAAAGCAAACTCATCTGTCATCGGTTTCACAAAGGGAGTGTCAGTGGTGACATTTGAAACCAATGGGAAATGTGAGATAAATGGGAAAATGTGATTACATGGGGGAAAGTAAGGAAAATGCTTCTCTTGCTCCCTCTCTCTCACTCTGGGTTTGCGGATGAATGCTTGAGTGTGTGTGTGTGTGTGTGTGTGTGTGTGTGTGTGTGTGTGTTTGTGTGTGTGTGTGATAAATTTTCAAATAAAAATATCAATCAGGGAGGAATAGAAGAAATTTGTATGCTTCTCATACAAATCTGCTGGTAAAGGAAGAATAGAATAGTGAATATTAAAAAAGGGAAATTAATTTTGATGAATTAGCATAATCTATTCCTGGTGTCATTTTATATTAAGGAACATTAGAGGAGAAACCAGGGAAAGTCAATCAAGAAAGAGAAAAATAAAGAAGTATATTTATATTGACAGAAATGGCCTGATACATAACTAAATTCTGACCATCTCTCTGTGTGCTTACATGTTAATGGGATTTCCGCCCTGCTCCAACAAGGGAAGCAACATGAAGTGGTATTAGTTAAAGAAGAAGAGAGAGAGAATCAGGGATTTAGTGGTATACAGTAAGCTAAATATGTTGATTAAGTACAGGAAAATCAATTTGAGGGACTTGTAGTGTATTCACAGACACTGTTGTGACAATATGTTTACTGTGAGGCTAGTTATAAAGATAGAGTTTTCTCTGCCTTGATGAAAACCTGATATATGTGTATTAGCAAGAATAGACAGATAATTGTACTTAACCAAAGATAATATTTTGTGAGATAAAATAAAATAGGAAAAGAAGTAAGAATGTAGCCCAATGAATTATTTTACAAAGTCACAATGATATTTAATCTGTTAAATTAGAATAACTCATTAACAAGATACACAAAAAAGTAGGGTGGAAAAATTAGAACAGGAGTCAGCAAGCTAGGCTCACAACCATATTTAGCCTATGTTGCTGAATAACATATTACTAAAACACAATCAGACTCATATATTTACTAATATAAATGATTAGTACTGTAATATATTGGCACAGATGATATTAGACAGGAATACTACACTGTGATAAAATATAGGCATTATATTATGCATATTGAGAATCTTCGATATTTATTTTTCATTTATATAGCCTTTGTTGGTGTGTATATTTTTCAATATATATGGTACATACAAGTAAATTATATATATATACACACACAGGCACACACATGCACACCTCTCAATAATATGTATGAATACATATATGTAGTGTTGCATACAAATATATATATAAATATATAGTGTATAATATACTGTAAAGAATATAGTATATATAACAACCATATACTATAAGATATATTATGTTTATATATTATATATAAATGCATATAATATATAAAACAATTTTCTATTTATTCAAAAGTATGTCAGGCAAAATGGAGATTGCCCAAATATTTCCTTGCAAGACATATTCCTTTGCATGTATTAAAATTGATTATTCTCTGTGATAACTAAGTGGAGAACTTGTACCTTTGGATTAATGAGAGACTGCTCTCTGAATAGTAAAATGTCAGCTGAGTGCTTGTGGAAGACAAAATTTTGGAATGGAAAAGATACAGGGATGATGTTGCACCAAATGTCAAGGACAATTTACATAAAGGAACAGAGGTGACAGAGTGCAGAGAATGTGAAATGAATGAAAACTAGGTTTTCCTACTTACCATATAGAGTGGGAGACAGAGTCTTCATAGAATCTGGTTTGCATTGGCTATATCAGTAAAAGAGAGTAAAAGCGGCAATGATTTTTTGTGAGCATTCTGAATACAACATTCACTTCATTTATTTTTGAAAATAATGTTCTTAGTTAGGTTCATGACAATAATGATAATGCATAGTCATATAGTAATTTTAATTTTATAATAATTCTAAATATGGATACACTTAGGAAGTGCTTTGCCTTATAGATGACAACTTTTTTCATTCTATAAGTAGAATGGAGAATAATTAGAAATATGATAAAAATATATTGGATATAATAGCAATAAATAAAATTATTAAAATAAACTGTTTTTCAGAGAGGCAGACAGAAACAATATCTGCATTGCATAAATTTTAATATATTACTTAAAGATAAATAAATGCTTTAATGTTTTATTTTTAAAATAACATCTCATAATACAAAATAAAAAACATATAGGTTGGCTTAATATTTCCATATTATGTCCCCATTAAAAGATGTGACTTTTACAAAATATATCAAATACCCTTTCTTTGAAAACAACACTTATTCTATCAGAATTTTCATTTTAACTATCTGATAAAATGATTTTAAAAAGTACTTAAAATTAAAGCATGCATTGTTATGAGTCTAAAGAGGAAAGATAAATGAAAAAAGAGATTTTTTTTTTCTGGCAACCCAGAACTAAATAATCATACAGAAGCTATATTACTTGTAACACTGTTTCTCCTATTAGCTCAGACTTTTTATTAACTAACTCTTACATTTTAAATTAACCCATTTCTATTATTTTAAATTTTATCATGAGGTTCATGGTTTGTTACCTCTTGCTTCTTGGACAGCTATATGGAATCTGCCTCCTTTGGTAGCTTCCTTTGGTGGCTTTTTGACTCTGCCTACTCTCTGGCTATATTCTGCTCTGCCATAGGGTGAAAGAGCTTTATTTATTAACCAATAAAAACAACATATATACAAAATGAATCCCACATCAATATAATATCTTGTATTTGATATCTTTAAAATAGCCATGTATTTTACAGTTTTTATTGTTGATGAATTTAAAAGCTTTTCTTGGGAGGCAGAAACAGGTGGATTTCTGTGAGACAGAGGCTAGCCTAGTCTACAAGAGTTAGTTCCAGGAAAGGCTCCAAACCTACAGAGAAACCTTATCTCGAAACACACACACACACACACACACACACACACACACACACACACACAAAATGTAATAGTTAAGCTTGCAGTCATGTTAGTTAGATTTTCTAGATGTACAGAGATGTATTTCAGATGAAAAGGCATTCTTCAAACCCTTCAAGGACTACAGAATATGGCATTAAAATGTTTAAAAATTTAGGACTTTTCATGACAATTTTGAAACATTTACTCCTGGCAGCACCAATCTACTTCAAGAGGGAAATGGGCATCGAAGAGATTCCTTATGAAGCTGGTTAGCCATTTGGGCATGAAACTGTTCTTTCCTGGATGGCTTGGTGAACTGGACATATAAGACCCACAGAGAAATGACTGCTGAACTTGACTAAAGGTGACATATTCCTTCAGGGTTCCTGCTTCCTGAAAGAGTCTGCCAGACATTTTGCAGGATACAAAAATAAAGCTACTGACAAACTGCCAATTTAGGTGGAACTGTCTTTCATGAAAATATCTGCTGGATACTATGGGCCAGTAGACTAAAGATAGATGCCCCAATGGAATAGAAAAGATTTGGATGACTGTCCAGGAAGAAGGTGTTTCTATCAATTCTATAGTTTTGGAAGTAGCTTACAATGCAATTCCTTTTTTCTTACATAACATTATATCTTTCTGGAGTCTTTGATGGAGTCAAATATTTGATAGTTATAGTTTCCTTAGTTATGATAAAAGATAAAATAGATATAAATATTGTAACTATAATTTTTACTTTATACCTGTTTTGTTATATGCAATTTTATTATGTAAAAGTTAAAATCTTTCTCTTTTATTTAAAAGGAAAAAGGGAGGTAATGTGGGATTTCCCTATGTATGCTGTTATTTACTACTGAAAAATAAAGAACTGCTTTGGGAGATCCTTCCATTTTCTGGTGTCCTCTTCAATTTCTTTCTTCAAAGACTTAAAGTTCTTGTCATATAGATCTTTCACTTCCTTGGTCAGAGTTACCCCAAGATATTTGATGCTATTTGTGGGTATGGTGAAAGGTGATGCTTCTCTGATTTCCCTCTCTGTTTCCTTATCCTTAGGCCACTGATTTTTTGGAGTTGATCTTGTATCCTGCCACATTACTAAAGGTGTTTATCAGCTGTACGAGTTCTTTGGTAGAGTTTTTGGCGTTGCTTATGTACACTATCATATCATCTGCAAATAACGAAAGCTTAACTTCTTCCTTTCCAATATGAATCCCCTTGATCCCCTTACGCTGTCTTATTGCTATTGCTAGAACTTCAAGCACTATATTGAAAAGGTATGGAGAGAGTGGACATCCTTGTCGTGTTCCTGATTTTAGTGGGATGGCTTTGAGTTTTTCTCCATTTAATTTAATGTTAGCTGTCGGCTTGCTGTAAATAGCTTTTATTATATTTAGGTATGACCCTTGTATCCCTAATCTCTCCAAGACCTTTATCATATCAAGGGACGTTTAGGTTGTTTCCAGGTTCTGTCTATGACAAAAATATGCTCCTATGAACATAGTTGAGCACATACCTTTGTGCTGTGATTCGACATCCTTTTGATATAGATCCAAAAGTGGTATTACTGGGTCTTGAGGAAGGTGGTTTCCTAATTATCTGAGAAATCACCACACTGATAACCATAGGGGTTGTACCAGCTTGCATTCTCACCAGCAATGCAGGAGTGTTCCCTTTATCCCACAACCTCTCCAGCATAAGTTGTCATCCAAGCAGTGATTTAAATAATATAGTTTCTGTGTAATTATTTTGGTTCTGGGAAGCCAGGACAAACAAGTGGAGAGCAGACTTGAACCAACAAGTGGCTTCCCTCCAACACCCTGCATCCCACCAGATATCAGGAGAAGATTGATCTTTATAGAAAATTCCCCAGCCCACACACTTACAATCACAGTGTGACATCAGCTGTTCTTCCATGACATCTGCACACTGATGGATGGGAATTATGGAAACTTTGAGTGAAATTACAGACTCAGCTATTTCAACCCAGTTCATCACCCTAATAACATTTTTTCTCTCATTAAGAAGGAAGTAGCTAACAAATTTAGGTGTGAAGGAAATATTTTGGTTTCACTTTAGTTTGTGAAGAGAAAGTTCTATATTTTATCACGTTCTCTCCTCTAGTTTATGCAAAAAACAGTTATTAAAACATGGAATTCAATATTAGATGTCAATAGAGATTTATTAATTTAGTTCTATCAAAATCTGGTGGGATACATTTGGATATTAAGCAGCTTTAGTCTTAGGATATAACGGAAGATATTATACAAACTTATTATCATCTTTCTATGTTGGTTATGGGCTTTTAAGGGTGGGGTCATCCAGTATTTATCAATTCCTTGATGAATTTGTTGTTGTGAAATAAGGGAAATAGTGGCCCAAGAACAAGTAACTCTGGTTTTAAGTCTTGAATAATAAATAAGCAGACATGAGAACTGTTGGTCTCAAAGAAGTCTACTTAAATGATTGTGGTAAATTGATGTTCATAGATGATTTTTCTATTTAGTCTTCAAAAGGCAAATGCAAATATCATAGAAATCATCATGGAATTGTAGGTCTTGTAGTCCCTGCCACTGAGAATCTAAGAGTGTAGTTTCTAGGTTGACAAAAGCCCAGTCTCCTTGCTCCATGACATAAGTAAGTGATGTCTTCATCAACAGAACCTTACCATCAGGCTGTGGAGGATGACCCCAATAACTCATGATATTTTAGGGGCTTATGTGACTCCTTTGTCCAATGGCTAACCTATATGTAACCCATTTATGGCACTGGAGGTGATACTTTGTAAGATATCTCCCTGTTGTATTGTTCTCTGCATTATATTACAATTGTACATTTTAAGTTTTTTTTAATGTGTGTATGTGCACTTGCAAAGAAGTGTAGTGGTAGATTTCTATATGGCTAAGTAAAAGTATTTTAACATTGTTTTTCCCACTCCTTACATTTCCTATTACTCTGCCATGGCATTACCTCCCAATTCCATTCTTCTTTTCTAATTTCCACTTGGTGAACACTATGTTCTATTGCATTTGATGTTTCTGAATGTTTGTGCTAAATCACACACAGGGAAACTGAGCCACATGGATGAGGGGGACCTGCTGAAGGGATATGGAAGCTAACTACATCCAATTGGCTAGGACTCAATGCTAGTAGCACAGAGATAATAACAGAAGGTATAAGATAAATATTGATAGCCTTAAACTGATGCAACTTAATGAATAAATAAAGTGGGGAGAAAAAAAGATAAAGCCTATGTGCAGTATTAAACGTAATTATTCTAAGTGTTCTCTGGATGGGTGGACAGTCACTCTATGAGATTTAATTTTCAGATGTTCATGGTAACTGTCTTCTAACATTTGCTTAATAGAAGTAGAGTGATGTTGCTTTACAGTGGGGATCTGCTGTTAAAGCAACATCAAGGACAAAGACTCATACTGAAAACAATGCAACACTATGCGGTGGTAGTGCATGCCTTAATCTCAGCACTTGGGAGGCAGAAGCAGGTGAATCTCTTTAAGTTCGAGGTCAGCCTGTTCTACAAGAGCCAGTTTCAGGACAGTTTCCAAAGCTACAGAGAAACCCTGTATCAAAAAACCAAAAGAAGAAAAGGCAGGCAGGCAGGAAGGAAGGCAGGAAGGAAGGAAAAAGTAAAGAAGAAAGGAAGGAACAATGCACCAAGCTGGCCCCTTCTAATACAAATATTTTGTCCTAGCATGCTTCTCATTAACTGATCCAACTGCAAGGCATAAAATGATACTTTGACTGGGTCAGTATTTTTATGTAACATGGTGAGAGTAGTATTTTATTTCTGTGTCTTCTTCCCCTGAACCCTGACATAATGAAAGAAAGAAAATAGAGATAGACCAAACAGATAGAAAATATACAATTCTCAAACTTTTAAAAAGTTAACTGAACAGTGTTTCTCAAGGCTTCTGGGATCAACCAGGGTCAGATAAACTCCTGGAAGCTTTCAGAAGTCATTAAGGGGGCCCAAGCAGACAGAGACAATCGAAGGGTGTCTTAGTCTTTTAGCTGAAAAAAAATTGGCATTGGTTGAAAATTTAGGAAATAGCAATTATCTATCTTATAATAAAAATTAAGATTCTGTGTGATGAACTTAAAAAAAATTAAAATTAGTTAAAATATCATATCATTTTGCCTTTTAACTTTTTCCTTCTAAACCTAACCTCCTTCCCATGTAACTTCTACTTTGGTGCCTATCAAACCCAAAACCTATTTGCTCTAAATTACAATATGGACATTATCACATGTGTGCTATTACAATTGTTCTTGATTATACACAGAAATGGAAAGT
>NC_022021.1:34883314-34903815 GCF_000317375.1 Microtus ochrogaster | reverse complement strand
TATACATATATATACTATTGAGAAAAACATATATGTTTCACAAATCACTTATTATTGCTTGTATGTGTATATTTCTGGATAATTTCTTGAAAGTTTTTATCAGTACACATTTATACAAAATTTCAAGTGTTCTGGAATCAGACACTTTCCATAATAAGTTTTCTCATACCCACTTTGCTATATAAACTCAGATGAATTCATTAAGTTGCTCTTGATTATAAAATATAAGCAATAGTAGATTAACCTTTAGAGCTTTTACTGAGAGTTTTACATGAATTACTTCTAACTTCTCCAGTTGTTGAACAGTGCCTGGCATAACAAGCTCTTAGGAGATATAAAAGATAGAAGCTTATTTTCCTTTTCCATGTCACACATCTATTTTGTAGCATAAAACTTAGATTAGACTGCAATTTCATCTGAGTTTAAGGTCTGCCTCCTTAATTACTACATCACTTAAAGGGCCTGAAGAAAGAAGTGTTGCAATTTAACCAAGACTCATTAAAAGAATCTCTTTAAGTACTCTTTCACTAGGTGTGGAAAGAGTTTAAGGAAGGGAGTGAGACTAATATGCAGCTCTACAGCAGGTGACAGTCAGGAGACATTCTCACCTCTAGGCTAAGGTAGAAAAATCCCAGAAACAATCTCTAACCATTTAAAAGGCAAGAGATTCACAGTGAGGAACTATGGACTTCAGCAGAAGAAAGCATTGAAATCCAAGCAAATAGGCAACAACTGTAGAAAGACAGAACACACGAGTTTTTTTTTTAAATTAAATATGTGTTTATTTGATAAACTCATAAATAATAGAACTTAATTTTCTCAAGTCTCTTAAGTATGATGTGTTCTTGAGTATACAAAATTTGAATTTGGGTTAAGCACTGAGAAGCCCTTTCCAACTTAATTGTAAATGGAAGGAGTACTGTCTTTGTGGGGAGCCCTATCATGTACTTTGCCTTTCTTTTCCATTTTTGATGAAAGGCAGTTTAAATGTCATTCACGTCTCAGAGACTGCTTTGCCTTCCCTTCGAAATACTCCTCTTCTAAACTTCCTACCAATTGGACTAATCATTTTAACTATTATTCAATTTATCAATCATGGTTAATAGAGAATTTTCTTCTATTTACTTTTTTTATCTTGAGATTCTAAAAGCTGCTACATGCAGGGTACAATATCAAGGGTTTATAGAAATGCTCAAGCTGAACCAGAATGTCTTCAATATATACTTTTTTTTTCTGATTTCTTCTAACATACACAGGGGAATGCTTGCACAATTGAATAAGAAATGACAAAAGGTAAAAGTAAGTACAAACACACACACACACACACATATATAATTTCATTTCATGCATTCTGTATTCTGGAAATATAAGCAATTATTTTAATGTTTATTTGCCCTGCTTAATGAATAGTTTTATACTGAGCAAATTACTGCATTACTTATTTATGTGGCAATATTTCAAATAGGGATTGTACAAGTTAGGTAATTCTCTACTCATTTTGAACAAATACACTGAGCTAGATAAGATTAGCTTTTGAAAAATATGATGTAATTCAACTGAAACACTCTGTATTTATGAATCAGAGATGACCATGTCTTATTGGTAATACATGAAATATTATTTGTTCTGTTTTCTACACAAAATATACTTACTCATTTTTGTTTAGGGGTATCTTATTGTGTTCCTTTAAGTTTCTGTTTTGAACAAGGTCTCATGTAGCCATGGATAACTTCAAACTCCCTATATATTGCGGGATGACCTTGATGACCAGATGATCCACCATTGCTCATTTCCTACGTGTGATGATTTTGAATTGTTTCAATGTTTGTAGTTTACAGAATTATGAAAATGAGTATTTTATTAATATGTTTTTGTTAATTTTACTGAAGAGTTCCATATTTAAAAACACCTGTGTAGTAGAAATGTTATCTATTCTTTAGTCTTAGGAAACAAGAACTATAGAAAGATTTTCATAGACTAAAATTTGTCTCCTGTCTGTTGTGTTCATAAAAATGTCATACATACCCCTCACTTTAAGAGTAACTGAGCAGAAGCCGGGAGTGTTGGGTCATAACTTTAACACCAACTCCTACTTCAGTGTAGTCAGCTTGATTTCTTCATCGATGAACCCAGCCTCCTTACGTTTTCCCCATCAAGCTAGCTAGGGCTCTGCAATAGGACACTGTTAGTAAGTAACGTAGAGAACCAAATGTAAAGTAATTTAGCAGAGAGGGAGTTGCAGAACAGACACAGAAATGGAAAGCTGGATTTTTCAGAAAATTCCACTTCCTATCATTAGAAGAGAAGAGTATATATGTGTTTGTGTGAGTTTATGTATCTATCTAATCTTCTATTCGGCAAACACTCTGAACTGACAAACTTCTAGATTATGCAAGTAACAAAATAACAGCACACAGTAACTAAGAATGAACTTACTTATTTACTTTCTTTCTTTTCTTTCTTTTCTCTCTTTCTATCTTTCTTTCTTTCTTTCTTTCTTTCTTTCTTTCTTTCTTTCTTTCTTTCTAAGACAGGGTTTTTCTGTGTAGCTTAGCTCTTGTAGACCAAGCTGGACTTGAACTCATAGAGATCTGACTGCCTCTCCCTCGAGAGCTACAATTAAAAGTGTGCTCCACCACCAACCAGTTGAAGAGTAAAGTTTCTATGAACAGACTTGTCCCTCGAGCTCACACACTTTCTCCTCAAAATATTCTCAAAGGTTTTGTCAAACTAGGAGATCGTTGACTATTTTATCCAGTCCACCCTCTTCTCCCCTCTTTCTTCACTGGGTTAGAACTGCATACCGAAGAGGGACCCAACTGTTTTCTGCTGCCTCGAAGCAACTTTTTATAAGAGGAATTTCTCTTTCTAGAGTTCTTACAAGTTTTTAAATCATACCTTGACAGACAATTGATTCTTGAAGAATTTACATGAACGCATTTTATGACAGTATCTTTGTGATTCAGAAAGAAAAGGGACTGATTGTCTGTCACAGGACAGAATATTACCTGAAATTTCACTGCTTTTAATCCTAATATTTATTACACCAAACTTAAAAGCTGTAGAAAGATTGAAAGCTTGTGATATTTTTCAATCTTTCCAACTTTCTCTATACACTGAAGTGTATTTATGGATGACACATTATTATTTCTACTAGAAGAAAGGAAAGAACTAAAGCCTAGAGAGCACACCACAATTGAGTTGAATTAAATATCTGAGAGCATCTTGACTGAAAAATCTTTATGGAAAGACAAGCTACTAAGGCTTATTTATTGTATAGGATTACGTATTCACATACTCTGGGCTATTAGGATACCCAATTTTGAGAGAAATACAAGTGGATTATCTCATCTGTTCTTTTCATCCTTCCTAACTTGCAGAGAGGAAGGTGCTAGTAATAGGAACTGATCATATGAAGGGGTTTATAGTCCCGTCTGTTCCACTCTTGGAATTCTGAACTTACATTTATACTTCAGTATTTAGCCAGGGGAACAAAGCAACTAAAACCTTGCTCTTAAAAAGAATTGCAAGATAGGAAAGAATAATTAAACACAAGAAAAACTAAGAACTCTGTGTTCAAGTTACTCTCTTTATTGAAATGATCACAACTTATCATTACAGAAGTGCTTTCAAAGTGAAGGAAATGCTCAAAAAGAAGCACTTTTTCATAGTGTCAAATTAATGGCATATGAAGGATTAATTGCTGTAAATTTAAAACTAGAACAATATCTATTTTATTTAAGAAACAAAACTGTGATTTCCTGCTCATAGAAAGAATATACTCTTCTCATTTCAAGTCAGATCATTCACATCAAACAAGCGTAGAGACATAAATTGCCTTGGAAACTGCATTACTTAGTATAATAGAACTTGCACTTTAACAAGAATGAAGGAATTATTCATTTTAAGTTTTTAATTAAGTTTAGATATGTCAATATTTCTGAAAGCATAATCTTTACAGAACTGAAAATTTTGAATAGCGACAACTTCTATAATTGATGGGAAAGTAATAGTAGTTATATACTCTTCAATCATGGCAAAATATCATGATAAAGCTCTGAATTTATATTACTAAGCTAGAGTTTATACCCAGAATTGATCTGAATAAACCAATTTTATTCCAATATACTCAAAACATGTCTCTTATCAGAATTTATGTTATTATTCAATAAGAAAAACTAAGCTTTGATTATGACCAATAAATTGTTGATTATTAAAGTATATTGTAAAATTTCAAAAGAAATAAACTTTTTGTTATTACTCTTTTAGAATAATCATGACATTAGAATTTTAGAGGGTTATGATTTATGAAAGATGGAAAATTTTATACTTAAATGTCTTTAACAATTGTTAAAGGTAGTTCTTCTGGTTGGCTCTGAGAAAATTTAAGAAGAAAACTTAATGATAGAATTAAAAATAAGAATTTATTCATAAGAATTGTGTTAATCTTGGAAGAGCTAATAGGGAGGTGCTGAAACTAGCCCTTTAAATCTCTTTGTATGTGTATGTATGTGTGTGTGTGTATGTGTGTGTGTGTGTGTATACTTTGCAACTCTACTTTCTGTAGTGTAAAGAGAATTAAATATTTTCCAATATACAGTTCTTGGGAGAATGCAAGATATATCATATATACCAAAACCACAAACTAAACATAATTCCCTGGTGACCAAGTATTCAAATATATGTGCCTCTGGAGGTCATCCTTATTCAAATCACCAAGATCCTTGATACACACATGTTGCAAGGAAAGCAACAACTCTTACAATCTGTCCTCATACTTCCGTACATACAGCATGCAAAGAGTCTTCCTTCCACACATACAAATTCTGAAAAGCCTTTTCCTTCCTTCATCCACTCTCCAATCAGCAATTATTTTCTTAAAAGCACTGTGAGAATGAGCGCCACTATAACACAGTACTGTTAGTACAAGTGCACATTTTAAAAATAACTTAAATTGGCTAACATAGTTATGTATCCTGAATATGAACTCCATAGCTAAGCAAAATTCAAAACTCAAAGCCATTAACAGAAGGAAATAAAGAGGATCAGGATATGAAGATACCCACAAAACAGAGACAAATACAGATGAGTTTTATAAAGAAACTAAAACACTGATAGGATTAATATTCACTCGGATACAAATATTGAGGGAAAACAGTGTCTGGCCAGAGTGAAAAAAAGACAAAGCTATGGGACTTTAGATATGTCTAATGGAAAAAATGATTTTCAAAGGCTGGCCTCATCACCATCGTCTCAGAACAAGAGCTCTCACTTCACTCTGCCTGTTTTCTGCGGCTAGAACTACAGGAGGTCATATGGTTCAGTTTCCTGAAAAAAGGGATCACAGAGCACAATACTGAAACTGGAGGAAATGAATGTCTGTCATCTTTAATGGATGGAGGCATGAACTTCTGATTTTGTAAGTTGCTGACACCGGATTCACATAAGTCATACTGTAGAGATTCTGACTAAAGCAAGGCAAACCGTTGAAAGGGAGGCATGTTCTTCTTTTGAAGGGAAATGAAGAAGAATTTGACCTGGGGGAGAAGGAAGGTGGGCGAATGAATGGGCCTGGTGGAGGGAGTGTGCTCGGCATATTATTCTGAGAAGAATAAAAGATAATAAATAGACCAAGCTGAAGAGACATAGCAGACATAGCACAGGATATACATAATCTCCGGTTCCTGATCTTGCTGTTTTAGACAAGAGAAATAGAAAAATTAATATAGGGTTCTACTAACTTCAAAAAAAGAAAACCGAGTCTCATATCTTTGTGTTTCATTTTCTTTAGAATATTTCTAAATACTAAGCATTCTCATAAGAGCTCCAGCTTGTGAATGTTGTAACTGTACCCTACTGATTACTTTCTGGATAACACAGTGATTACCAGACTGTCAACAGAAAATTTCATCTCTGAGAATGAGAGTGATCTAAATCGGGAAACAAATGATGCTCATAAAGGTTACTGGAAAACTTTTTAGTCTCCTAAAAAGAAATTGTCACAGTTAGAACCTGAATGTAGGGCCCACAGGTCTGCAACCCCTCCACCCTCTGGTTAGCTATAAGGCCATTGTTTACTCCATCTTGGGCATGGTAATTCCCTATCTGCCTGGGGGAGATTCCATTGTGCAGCAGCTATGTAGTTAAAGTTTTTCCTAAACTTCAATAAACAGCATTTGGCATTATTGCCTCATGAATGACCCACATCTCTTGTGTGTTCTTTTAATCTCTAAGCCCTTGCCTAGCTCCCGAATGGTACAACGGCGTGCAAACTGTAGTTTAGAGAGTAATGCAGGTGTTACACCTGGAAACAACCTAAGTGTTCCTTGACTGTAGAATGGATAAAGAAAATGTGATACATTTACACAGTGGAGTACTACACAGCAGAAAAAATATCTACATCTTGAAATTTTCTGGCAAATGGATGAATTTAGAAAACATCATATTGAGTGAGGCAACCCAGACAAAGAAAGACACTCACAAGTGGCTTTTAAACATAAAGCAAATAAAAACTAGCCTACAATTCACAATCCCAGAGAACTTAGACAAAAAAGAGGCTCCTAAGAAGAGATATACATGGATCTAATGTACATGGGAATTAGAAAAAGATAAGATCTCCTGAGTAAATTGGGAGCATGGGGATCATGGAAGAGGGTAGAAGGAGACTGGAGAGGAAGGGAGGGGAAAGAGAAGATATACAACTCAATAAAAACAATTTAAAAAGCATTTCTACACTTTCAGAAAAGAGGATATTTTGTTATATCCATCATAAATTTATCCTTTCAAAGGAAAAAGTTGTGGGGAATTGTGCAAGTTATTACAAAATTTTCTATTATGTTTACTCTCACCTTTTCTATCTATTATGTATCAATCTAGATGTCTATCATCTATATATGGACTTATCTATCACCAAACTTTTTAATCTCCCCATATCTACATAATACACAGATTTTGGAAATAATTGTTATGAGTTATACATGCAGAGCCGTTATTGCACAGTGTGAACTGTGCCCACAATACTTCACTTTTATAGCTTATTTGGGGTTTCAAGATTTCATATGCCTTAAATGTTTTTATTAGTACTTTGAGAATTTTATACATACTGTTCCATTTTTGTACATATGTTCCATTTAGGTCTGAGCAGTTTTCAACCTCTTTTTCTATGCTCCTTGTTTAGTTGTGAGTCTCTAGGTTAATTGCCATCTGCTGGAAATAAAAGGATTTGTACTATGTTTCTGCTAAATGGGTTTATTATTAAACTGACTCCTAATGAGTTATTGTGGCAACAATAGATGAGTTCATCCCTCAATGCTTATCAAAGAAGATTCTATTTCTAGTGAATAGCAAATGACAATTTTTTTAAAAATTTGGAAATGAAGACACTATCATATATAATATGTAAACATCTTTTAAAGGTAAAATATGTTCATAAATATATGCAAACAAAACCATTTCATAAACAGTGTCTGGAATAAATTTTGCTTCCTTGTTCACTACTGAGTTCTCAGTAGCTGAAAGAACTGAAGTCACATAATTATAAACACTTGGGATACTTTCTTTATAAAATTATAGACCACAAATAGTAACTGAGGAGCAATGTGCCTAAAAAATAACTAAATAAGATGGAATAGAACAAATAATAAAACACATTTTAGCAGAAGCTCTCCTATGCGAAAGGAAAGGAATGCATTTTTAATGAAAAAAATCCAATTATCAGATTTTAAAGTAATTCTTTAGCAGTGTATCCAAGTAAGTTTACCTATTTTTCCTGTTCCCAAATTGAATATTTTACTCTGATATAATTTGGGGATTTATAATGATATCATACTTATTAAAACTATAATGAAAAATAGTCTCTAAGTACTGGGAAATATAATTCTATATTAATTAATACACTGTAGAGGCCCAAAAATATGAGACTATTCCACCTGTGTGAAGATCAGAATTTGAGCTTGCTCTAAGTTATCGACAGCAACTGTGACTACACACCCTAACCTAGGGTGCAGTTACTTGGTATTTTGGACACTAAGATGGCCCATAGAGGGAGATCCACTCCACTCTGACCAAAGGCAGAGAATTTAAGCATACTTCTGTTCCGTCCTTTGAAATAGGAGGTTGGACCTTGGGAGGAGATGCCTTCAGTATACTTGATCTGGGTGAGTTCACTGCCTAAATGATAGAATAGTTTTCTCAAGAAATAATCCCTGATGTCTCAAGAATTGGGGCAAATAAATGTTTTAAATGTCATTTGTATCATGTTAAAGCAGCCTTTTTGCCTTCTCCCCTCATTTTTATTGGGGTGTAAAAGTGTATGGAACTTAAGCACACACAGACTCAAAACTCAGAACTCAATGTACAGGAGGCACTGAGCTGCTGTCCTAATGCTACGCGATGTCACCATGTTTCTTTCTGATCTCTGTTTCTCCTACCTAACTTTCTAATCCTCAAGCCTCTACCCTGGAATAACCTGGCTGCAGCAAAAGTCACCCCAAAAAGTTGACTCCCAACAATGTACTTTCATTAAAACTCATTACTTGAAACATTTATCTGAAAGCCATGATTTCATCATATATTTTAAACCATACGCACATTTACAACTTATTTTGAATTTTATATAGCTTATTTAATTTTAATTTCTTTTAAATTTCATGATTGATTTATTCACTAATTCATGCTCTATTAGTACATTAATTTCAATTCTTCTTTTACCACTCCAATTCTGTCATGTCTCCCTAACTTCCTCTCAAATTCATGATCTCTTTATATACATAAGAGTATAGACTGCATCCTCCTGAGTCTCTTTAGTGTTTCTTATATATGTTTGTGTTTAGGAATAATCAGGTGGGGATGGATAACCTACAATGAGTCTTTTCCCTGGAGAACACACACTGCTCTGTCCCTCAGCAGCCACTGACAGCAACTCTTCATTTAGTTGCAGAGAATGAGAAAATTCTCCCATCCACATTGGTTTGTTCATTACAGATCTTCTTTACATTGTCATATTGTTGCAGTTCTGTGAACTCAACATCTCTGTGATATCAGCAAGGCACTGTCTCTCAGAAGGTATCCTGGGTCTTTTCCTTTTTCAACCTTTCTTCCCCTTTCCAGTGTCTCTCAAGGCTTAGTTACAGCATATAGGTCAAGATGTATAGCTATTGATTTATAGCTACTATTTCTTTCCTGTATTTTAGATACTATCAGATTGATGGAGATATAATTTCATGTAGTCCATAAGGCATGTAGTTCTGTAGATTTAAAAAAAAAACTAAAAAGACAGAATATAAATACTTTTTACTATGGACTATTGTGTTCCTTCTCTGCTTGTTCCAGGCATATGAAACCATTCCATCTACAAACATGGTGAGGAGTGGGATTTTAAAATCATCTTATGTCTTTATGTTGAATGTACTATAGATTGGAAAGTTGGGAAATACATAAATGATATTTTTTTTCTTCCAGGAAAGAACATATAAAGAATAGTGCTTCATTATTTGGGCCAGATTTAAACTTACATTTCTGTTTCCATATTGGCATTAAAAATGTTAACTATAATAGCAAGCACAATAATTTATGTACTACTGACATTTGGTTTATGATAGTTTTGAAAATCTGAATAGTTTAAACAAGGAAACAAAAAGTGAAGTCAATTATTTTATTTTTGATTGAATTGTGAATATTTATATATGATAAGAATGGCTTACTAATAACATTTTTAAAAGACACAATCTGTTAAAGGAAACATTACAAAGATAACCAAAATGTGTGTGTGTGTGTGTGTATTCGTAAGATATTGGAAATATTATTATGAAAATCATGACACAGAAGGAAATTAATAAAAATTTATTTCTATGATTTTCAAAAACATGCATTATTCTCATAGAAAAAAATATACTTAGATATCTCATAACCTTTTTTCTTCTAACACACACAATTCTATTCATTACCACAATCTTATTTCAGAATATCATTATGTTTGTAACAATTAATTATATTAATCGTTACTATTGCTTATAATGTACAGATTATATTAGAATTCATTTTAGTCTATGGTGGTTTTCAGCAAATCTATAAATTTACTCATCATTGTAAAAACATATAGGTGTATCCTAATACCTTCAGAAATATCTGTAATGTACCAACTTAGTCTACTTCTGACTAAAATCTTGGCAATGGATAATAATTATCTGTCCTCATAATTTTGAAATAAATTCCACATAGATGTTATAAGACAGTGTAGAATCTTGAAATCCAGGACCTTCACATTTAATAGCTTCTTAACAGTCTTAAATGGTTTAGGGGTTGATATAGGATCTTGCCACTCCCCTTGATTGATCACTAGATATGAATTATAAGATCCTACTTGTGGAACTATCGCTGATGTTGGCTACAATACATAAATGAAGCAAGCTGAATTGCTATAAAAAAATAAACCTTCCTCCAAGTTGGCTAATTTTCAAAGTATTGCAAAGCATTGTGCTGATTCCCTGGAAAATCAAAGGCATAGTGGTTTTCCCAGTTATAAAACGTATGAACAATGCTAATAGGATATAAAAGATGTGATCAATTGTCCAACAGTGGGAGGACTATCTAGAGTGTAACCAATTGATCCATGGCTGAATTTGAGACATGCCCCTAAAGATTGAATCCATGGTTAATACTGTAACACCAACACATGTGTTGGTGAAAAAGGCATATCAATAAAGGAAATTCCCTACTCTTGTTTAACAAATTTGACATTATGCTAAACCATCTTCTAAGTATTTTTGATTATACCCATAAACTAAAGCAACTCTAGATCTTAAACATAGAATCCCTTTCTTTTAGAAACCAGCAATAAGTAGAGACTCCTGGCCTCTCAATGTACTGGAGTTATGTGACAATTAAATGTTCATCTCTGAGTAAATCATTTTGATCTTTCTTGTATCGGTTGGACAATGTCAGTAAAGAGGGGGATGAAAAATGCATGAATATGAATCAGATGGCAGAAGGAAATATCATGCAGCCATAAACTCACAGCAGCTGTGGTTACCTGCATTGAGACTGCAGGGAGTAGTCAACTATGGAGATGATGTTCCTTGAGCTTTTCTACTACCCCTGCTGCCCTTCTGTCTACTGATAGATTCTGTGAGAGCAAGAGCTTTGTCCTCAGGTGCATACCCATAGGTGAACTTATAAATTCTGAACGCATAGTCCAAAATGCACAATAACAAAAGCCAGGTAAAACACAGAATGAAAAAAGATGACAAATATAGGAAATGGGTTTTTAAGGATGAAGGAAATTTGAAAAGAATTTAAGGAAAGGGACTAGAGAGATATTTCAGTGGTTAAAAATTGTAGTTGCTCTTCTAGAGTTCCCAGGCTGAAATGGCAGCACACAGAGCACCCTCAACTGTTTATGACTCCAGGGCCAGTAGTTTAAACTGTGTGTGCATAATGCATGGGCGTTAGGAGTTTATGTGCTTCACGGACATATATGCAGACATAATGTTCATACACATAAAAATAAACAAATAAAAGTTGAAACTGAAGGAGGATAGGAATGCTTTGGAGGTAATAGCAATTAGTATTAATGCCATGCTTGCACAAAATTATCAAAGAAAAAGTTTGTAATTGAAATAAAAAACTACAACCATATGATCATCAACAATTTGTCAAAAGCTATATATTGTTATATTGTTTTATGTTTTAAACTGTAATAACATTTTAAATTAATGTTTAGTAGAAAGAGAGGTGCCTGATGACTTGATTTTCAATATTTATTGAAGACAACATTATTATTTTTTGCCAGTGTATCACTTCTTCTCTTTGCCAACCACATCACTATTTTCAAGGGTCTACATTACACATTTCTATTATTTTGGGGCCTGTCCTGGAACTAGCTCTTGTAGATCAGGCTGGCCTCAAACTAACAGATATCCATCTACCTCACACTCCTGAGTGCTGGGATTAAAGGCGTGCACTACCACCACCTGGCTCCCATTTATCACATATTTATTGAGTGGAATTATACGTGTTTAGAATTGCCCAATAAAATTTTTTATTAATGAAAATATCCTAAAATCATGTTAGAAAAGTAATAATGAATGTGAAAATTTGTCCCTAAAAGGATAATAATATAAAAGTAATACTAAGATCACAATTTAAGTCCTAGTTTATTTATTTGTTTGTTTGTTTGTTTTTAGATAGCTTACGTTCTCTGTTTCATCTCTTTACTCAGGATAGGAGTGAACACAAAGCCTTTTGAGGGACCGAGAAGGTCAATTTGGAGTAATGTCAGAGTGGGAGAGCAAGGAAACAGATATCTTGATAGAGGGAGCCTTTATGGGGTTAGCTTGAAACCTGGCTCTAGGGAAATTCCCTGGAATCCACAAGGATGGCCCTAGCTAAGAATCTAAGCAATAGTGGAGAGGGTGCTTTAACTGCCCTTCCCCTTTAAGCAGACTGATGACTAACTTAATTGTTATCATATATCTTTCGTCCAGTAACTGAAGGAAGAAGATGTAGAGATCCTCTGCTAAGCACTGGGCTGAGCCCCTGGAGTCATAGAGGAAGAGGAGTGATAATAAGAGCAAAGGGGTCAAGACCATGATGAGGAAAACCACAGAGACAGCTGACCTGAGCTGATAAGTACTCACCGACTCTAGACTGACAGCTGCCAAAGCTGCATAGGACTGAACTAGGCCCTCTGAGTGTGGGTGACAGTTGTGTGCTTTGGCAATTAGTGGGCAAACAGCGGTGGGACCGCTATTTCATCCCTAGTGCATGAACTGACTTTTGATGCCCATTATTTATGTAGGGATACCTTTGTCAGTCTAGATACAGGGAGAAGGGCTTTAGTCCTGCCTCAAGTGATTTGAAAGATTTTGTTGACACTCCAAGCAAGATCTCACCTTCTCTGAGGAGTAATGGGGATGAGGTCGGGGAAAGTGGAGTAAGCAGGAGGCAGAGAGAGAGAGAGGGTATATAAACTATAAAAGACTGTTTGAAAAAATAAAAAAGAATGCCCCCCACGGAAAGATTTCAGAGACAGGTAACTGAGGCATCCTAAGTCATATTTGACTTCAATGCTAGAAACTTCTTTTTTCTTTCCCTTTCCTCTTCTATTTTCTTTTTGATACATGATATTTCTGTGTAGCCTTTTCTGTGTAGCCCTGGCTGTGCTGGAACTCCCTCTGTAGATCAGACTGACTTTGAACTCACAGGGGTTCACTTTCTTCTGCCTCCCAGGTGTTTGGATTAAAGACGTGTGCCACCACCACCCAGCTAAATTCTAGTAATTCCTTTAGAAAGAACTTTCCACCCTTTGTTCCACATTTTGGAGTTGAAGTCAAGGTAATCTTGGGTTTGAAGTTCTGTTTGCGCTCTATATTAAAAGACCTTGTATGAAAAATATCATGTCTAAAGATATTTTCTTCAGTGTAGAACATTGCATAAAATATAAGGTAATACATACACCTCAGCCTAAACAATGTTCTGCTAACCCAAGCTGATGCAATGAATAAACTTCAGTGGACCTTATGTTTGTCTAGATTTTCATCACTCTGTGTACACAGGTGTATGTTGATTTGTTTAGTTACATAATTATATATTGCATTATATGTATTTCTTAAAAAGATAAAATTTAATACCTCTTAAAATTATATGAAAGTAATTGTTCTATTTTCTATTTAACTTTTCATCTCTTTTTTCTCATTACTGAAGTAATATTTTATTGAACAACTATTGAAGTAGAATAATTTATGAAACGTGGTCAAATGAGTTCGCACACTACCGTGATTCAGTACACGTATTATCCACATTTTTTCTTTTATTATTAATAGATTCTTCTCTCACTTAATATTTCAGTAGGGTCTTTCCTCCCTCTCCTCCTCTCAGTTGTTTCCCAAGTCTCCTCTGATGTGGATCAGTTTTAGTTTCCCCATGTCTCTTCCCAGGTATATTCAGTTTCTCTCTCGTGTTAGATAAGATCCGTGTCTAAGAGATAAAAATAAGACATAACAAAATAAAATATAATAAGACAAAACAAAAAAAATCACATCAAAGTTGGAAGGACAAAACAAAAGAAGGCAGAAGAATGAGAGACCCCACTCATTCGCATAGCCAGAAGTCACCTAAAACCACTAAACTGGAAGCCACAGAGGACCTGATGGTCCAAACCTGGGAAGGCCCCATGTATGCTGCTTGGCCTGGTGAGTTTATATGACTTTTGCCCAGCTGATTTCAAAGGCTTTGTTTTCTTGGTGTTCTACCAGTCTGACTTCTATCCTCCTTTTCCTTCCTCTTCTGTGGGGTTCTCTGAGACGTGAAGGGATGGATTGGATTGGGATATCACATTTTGAGTTGCTTGTTCCAAGGTCTCCCACTCTCTGCTTATTATCTTATTATCTAACTGTGTGTTCTCTGTATTTGTTCTCATCTTCTTAAGGAGGAAGGTACTCTGATCATGGCTGAGCACAAAGAATGCTGTCAAGGGACATTTGATCACTATTTTCAAGCACTAATATTTGGCTTTAATCTACATCTCTAGGTTGTCTAGTCTCAGGATCTTGCTCAGTCAACCAGTGTCTAGTATGTGTTATATCTCATGGGGTAGGCCTTAAACCAAAAAAGTTATTGCTTACACACACAGAAAAGACACTGCAGACAGGACACTGTTGTGGATCGGAGGGATTGTGGCTGGCTTGATGCTACATTTCTCTTCTGGTAGTGTGTAGATTCCCTTTCTGTACCAAAGATGCTAGAGCATAGGGATAAAGTAGGCACCAGCACAATTTCTTCACGCTCAATGAGTTAGATAGGTGTTGTCTAGAGCAATGAGGCCTTTTTTTTTTAGAGAAAAATCTACTATTGTGTTGATAATACCCTGGGTTGTTTAGGGGGTTGGTTGTTTTTAAATGCTTTCTTATACAATCTCTCTCTCTATCTATCTATCTCTCTTTATCTCTCTCTATCGTTCCATCTGTCTATAGTACAAAGTATATTTCTCTTTTTCATGAAGAAAAAAACTTCTTTGTTAACTTGTAGTTCAGAAGTAGAACAAGCACTTAGCATGCTCAAGACGATTCTTCCACCCCCTTATAATGCTCAGAAATAGTCATTCCATACAGAATAGATAACGTTGTCTGACATTTACTGGAATAATACAGTATTTATTCAAATACCTGTTTATTCTCAGTCAACATTATATTTTTATAGTTGATCTGTTAATGTATAGACATTTTAGTTGAGCTTCATTTTCTTAGCTGAGATCGCCTTACTTGTGTAGTGATATGACAGTCATGCAACCATTATATGCTTGGCATTTCTGTTAGCCAGTTCCACTGCTGCTATAACAGTTGGCTTGTTACTATTATTGTTTTGATTTCTTTGAAAAATGGTCTCATGCTAAGTGAGGCTGCATTGTACTACATTATGTAGTTATGGATAACATCCTTAAGATAATGAAGCCTGCTGAAAAGAATAAAAATATATTTACTATTTTATACAAGGAAGAGTGCAATGTCGAAATATAAAGCTAAGTAACAAAATAGGGTTAGTGTAGATAAATTTTTCTTTGGGCCACCAGCTCACAAAAAGCCAACACGGAGAATTATTATTAATTACAAAGCTCAGCCTAAAGATTAGGCTGGTACCACTAGTTCTTATAACTTAAACTAACCTATGTTTTCAAATGTATGTTCTTTTCCTTGGTTTGATTACTTTTACTCTGTGCTGACCATTGTACTTCTTTCATAAATTGACTGGCAACTCCATCTTTCTTCTTCTGATAGACTTGTCTGTTCTCAAATGTTCTGCTTAACCATTTTCTCTGTAGCTGTTGACCACTTAACTCTTTATTAAACCAATCATAATAACACATCTTCACAGAGTGTAATGAATATTCCACAGCAGTTTAGAGGTAGTGTCTTAGGGTGTCCACCCCTGTGATAAAGTTCATAACCCTAAACTCCTTGGCAAGGTAAGAGTTTATTTATAATTCAATGTCCAAGGCAAACAAAGCCGATTAGGACAGATACCTGGAGACAGGACCTAATAAAGGTGCCTTTGAGTATTCCTGTTTTCTGATTTGCTATCTGTGGTTTATTTAATCTGCTTTCAGATAGCATACACAAATAACAGCTCATGGGAGGCACCTCCCACAGTAATCTACACCCTGCTGTATCAACTTTTGATCAATAAAAAGCACCATGAGTTTTTATCAAGGCCAGTCTGATGAGCTCATATTCTCCACTGAGGTTCTCATTTCCAAAATGTCTCTAACTTGTATTAAATTGACAAAAAAAAACTAGCCGGCATGAGTGGAAAAAATATTTCAGTTAAAATAGTATTTAAAAATAAGCTTGTATGAGTCAAACATCGTGAACATTATATGATAATCTTAAAGTCAAGTAAGAGTCCTTGGAGCTACATGGCATAAGTAACAGGATTCATGTTTAGGCAGATTCACAGTTACAGGGTGATTTCCAGGCCACTCCGAGCTTCTTAATGAGACTTACATTAAAACTAATATGAGGACAGACTGAGCTGGAGCTAATTGTAAAATCCTTGACAAATATGTGTAAAGCCATAGGTGAATAACTAATGTGACTCAATAAATAAATAAACATTGAATTTTTATGAACATGAGCTAATAGGTTTACTTACCTATAAATAAATATGCCATAATGTGTTCGATAAATTCTAGAGTATAGTTTTGCATTAGTGTTTTACAGATAGTTGATGTAAAAATCCAAGTTGACTTTTCCTGGTTTCCTTTGCGTTTGGAAATTATTTAATCACAATACAAATTAATTTGTGTAGAAGATAGCTAATCAGCAATTCTACAATGTTTTGTCAAGATTACATGACTCAATTATAATAAAATGTGAAGTATGCCTCTTGCTGCTAAAAATAAGCCCTGGAAATTGTAGTCCTTGTTATCTTTTATTTTGTTGTTGTTACCTTTAAATATGGAGCCATTTACATCTGTAGCTATCAAAAAGGATTATAAACTTTAAAATTTAAAAATAGATGGGTTATTTCACAAAGAATGTTCTATCCAGCAGGCAAATTATGAGTGATTTTAAGATGCATGTACTTAACATAGTTCATTGCTAAATTATTGCAGGGGGAAAAACAAATAATAACTAAATTATTCAATTTCTTCATGACATTGGTAATAATAATTCATTCTAACTCCCAGATCAGTAACTGGAAAGGAAAGGGACTTAAATGCATCACTTGCTGTATATTTTACAATTAATTTACATAAATATTGGTGAAATAAATGATGTTTAAAAAGAACATAGAACCTTACATCTGATAAAATATGCCAGTCATACTATTATCCACATGATAGGCTTTAAAATGTTAGCAGATCTATCCAGAAACTTTAACTGTATCCACTCATTCACTTTTATCATTTCATGAATATATCAAGGTTGGAAATTCTTAGTTGTAAAAGGTTGCAGCTTGTTTTAAAATAATGTATTAAAAAAAGAAATAAATTTTGAGTAAAAGCAAAAGGTCATAAACAAATCATGTTCACGTAATTTATACAAATGTAGTTGTTAAAAGCACATGGCAGAGTTAATCCTTACAAATTCACTTTAGACTGTTAAAGGCGGTATTAGTGACAGTTTCAGTTTGACCACAGGTCACAGAAACGAACCAGAAGTTCTAGGATTTGCTAATGCAGTTTAATATCTGGTGACTCTATCCAAAGCTTCTAAATATAACTAAACTACTTTTAAATTTGTAAAGGAATCACAAAATTAAATTTGATGGACTAGTCAAACCATTTGTTGATTCTCAGTTTACTTCACCAGGTGGGATTTATTTTTAAAATGAAGGTATTCCAAAAGTTCTTTTTTTTTTTTTTAAGTAATACTTGATAGGACACTTCTAGTTCATGATGGATTAGAAAACGTAAGTTGAAAAAATGCAGAAGTTAAAGCAAAATGAAAAGTAAATTAACAGAGAAGTTGCTGTCGTTTATCATACCTTAATAGAAAAATTCCCTCTCCAGCAGATTTAGCAGTTCATCATCTGCAGTAATCACCTTTGTAGTTTTGAATGCTGGTAGCTCCTTCAATTCAGAATCCTCACATCAATCACCTCTTAAAGATTTCTAGTCAGGAAGTTAATAAGAATTGTGCACATCACCCTGTGATTTAGGGGGAAAGAAAGAGAACCCTCCGATAACACAGCTGTCAGAGACATCACTGACAAATCAGGATGTTGAAGAAAAATTCAGGAAAAAGTTACCAAAGCTGATAATTTTCAACTGAAGCATTAATTTCTGAAGCTCCATACCGACTCCTATAAGTTAAGTATGTGTATATAGCTAAAGCTAGCCCAAGAAAAGCAGAAATACTTGTGGTGGTAAATTTGTTGAATAAAAGTGTTTGATAATTTCAAACAATTGTCTTAATCATATTCATTATATTTTTCATTTTATTTTATTTGTACAAACTAAAGGAATTTTGTGACACTTAATACATGCTTATAATGTATTTGATACTATTCAATACTCCTTGCCTCCACAGTTCCTCTTTGTCCTCCAAACTCTCCATCAGCTTTTGTATATCATCTCTATTGGTTTTTACTTAAGTATTAAGCACATACATATACATTTGTGCACATATACAAACAAATATAAATATATACATAAATTTACATATAATAAATGCAATTTGCTGAGTCTATTTAGTATTGTTTGCATGACATTTTAAAACCTAATATTGGGAATTAAATAACTACTTAGGGGTCCCATTCCTGGAAAAGACTTTCCTTCTAGTATAAGCCAATAATTAGCTGTAGCTCTTCACTGAGCGGTGAGGCCTTTTATGGTTTTCAGCATTCACATTCGCAGGGCATTTGGTGTCATGTTTTTATTTTTTTATTTTTATTTTTTTGGAGATTTTAGGATTACAGCTTCACTATCCCATAGAGAAGACAAAATCTTAATATATACCTATAAAATAGAATTCCATTTAATAAGTTTATAGGTATTCTTATTGGGTATGATTATAAGTGTCTCAGTTTGAATGTTACTATATTTTGGATTGCTATTATTTTAAAGACTGTATATATCTGTATTATATTTACATTATATTTTCTCTACACTTAGCCCATTCTGAAAACATAAAAGCATCTTTTCTTCTCAAGTTTATGGCCTCTATTTTTAAAATAATATTGCTATATATATGCATATAACTGAATAAATATACAAATGCAATCCACTGCATCCACTTAATATATTCTTTATATATATATGATGAAAAAAATACAGTGAGATATTATAAAATGTTTTTATTCAAACATAATATGGTTGATTAATTAAGGAAACAGACACCCTTGTACATATATAATTATCAGTATTCAACCATCATATTTTATACAAAAAAACTGGTCATAGATACTTTTTTTTTTTTTTGGTTTTTCGAGACAGGGTTTCTCTGTGGTTTTGGAGCCTGTCCTGGAACTAGCTCTTGTAGACGAGGCTGGTCTCGAACTCACAGAGATCCACCTGCCTCTGCCTCCCAAGTGCTGGGATTAAAGGCGTGCGCCACCACCGCCCAGCTCATAGATACTCTTTTTGAAGTAGATGACAATTTAAAAACAGACACATAATAAGTCAATGTTCAAAGGAGAGACTGGGGAATATTCCGCCTTAAATTTGATATTTATATTACACCCCTTCCCCAACAACAGGTATGGATCACGGTGGACAAAAAAGGTTGTAAGAGTGGAAGAATAAGTATTTTTTTTTTTTTTTTGTATATAAGAGTGCCATTGCACACATAAATTCACAGGACTTTGACCAATAGCACAAGTTCAAAAGCAGACAAAATCCAAGAATAGATGAGGGAGAAAATCAAGTTATTCTACTCATATCTGAAGAGGATCTAGCGATTGGTGTAGGATCAGAAGAATGAGTTTTATAAATGTTCTAAGCCCTGAGACGTTACCCATGGCTCAATAGACAGCTCTTGGTCCTGCATTCGTGAGCACTGCCAAGTGGACTTACTTGGTTTGAAACAGAAAGAAGCATATGGAATTGGGAGAGAGTAAATCAAGGGGCACAGCAAAGACAAAGAAACAGATTATCCTTTGCAGGGATTTAATGCACCCACTGTCACTTCAGTGGCAAAACAGTGACATGTACTTTAAGCTATTGACATTCAGAGCAAGAAAAAAAAATTATGTGGATCCAACCTCCATTTCCTTTAAAAATATTTTATTAGGTTTCTGAAAATTTCATCTTTGTTTGATTACATTCACTCCCTCCCCTGGCTTTTCCTAGATTTACCCTCCCTTTCCTGTGCACAGAACATGATAATCTCTTTTAGTTTCATCAAACACATCATCAAAATTATTCCAATAATATATAATTGGATGTGTCATTTTCATTTGTGGCATGGTGTACATCAGAGACTAAACTCCTTTTTATTTTTTGAAAGTAAATTATTCTTTTTCCTTCCCAGTCCAACTGGAATTGGTGAGCTCCAATTAGCACA
>NC_022021.1:34871510-34883214 GCF_000317375.1 Microtus ochrogaster | reverse complement strand
GTAGTCTGTTTCCATTGGTGAACCCATCATGATCTTCACCACTTTTTTTCATATTCTCACTCCTCCCACTCTTCAACTGAACTTTGGGAGCCCAGTCCAGTGCTCCAATGCAGGCCTCTGCCTTTGTTTCCATAAGTTGCTAGATGAAGGCTCTGTGGTGATAGTTAAGATATTCACACTGGATGGACTGGGAAGGAATGAACATAAGACGAAACTAGTTCCTCTGAGAGTAATAGGTCCTCTTCCCGTCCTCCTGCTCCTCCTCTTCCTCTTCCCTTTCCCCTTCCTCTTCTTTTTCTCAAGGCCAAGTAGTCTACTTGAATTTATAGTCTTACAATATTGACTTCTTTAGTAGTAAGAATAGACAGGATCGTCCAGGCTCTAGTAACAGCATCAACAACACGTTATTACAATTTATTTCACTGTTAAACAATAAAAGGTTAGTAACGCCAAAATTGTCCTGTAACAGGAACTGTGAGTTAATTCAAAGATGGCCTTGCCCTGTGAACGGGGATTCTTGAGAAAGTCACAGGACAGTTTCAAATGTAAAAATGTTCTGGAGATGAGAATTTTTAGACATTCAAAATCTGCTGCAGACTATTCTATGACTGTAAATTTCCAGTTTTCACTGATATCACATTTGAGTGCTGAAGGCTCACAAATTCTTAGGAAGATATAGACAGAAATCAATTTAGTGTCCCTGCCAAAATTCTTTGCTATACTCAAGGAGGTTAACAAATGTTTCTGGAACAATAATATTAAGAGCTTCTCATGCCTTGGCTAAACTATTTGGACACAAAAAATAATTTTCAGATAGCTTACCATGTGTGCTTTAAGGCAAGAACTGCACACAGCTTTCCTGATGTCTGCATCTTTGTGTTACTTTTTAATTTGAAACATCATATCTGTTTCCATATTTATATATTTCCACATATATTAATGGGAAAACTCAATGGAAATCTTCATTTCCGGTCCTCTTCCTACTTCGTGTTTGCCTATGGGTCTCTGCCTCTGATCCCATGAGCTTTAGCAAGAATCCTCTCTGGTCATGATTGTCCTAGGCACTGACCTGTGAGTACAGCATATATCTCTAGGAATCAAGACCCAGGAAGGTAGTAGATATGGATGGGAGAGGAGTAAGGAGAAACAGAGAGAAGAAAAACTATCTGATTATGCTGTATGGGAAAATAATTAATACTTAATGAAAGGGAAACAAAAAATTGAGAAAGACAAGTGAAGGGTAAATATGTACTTATAATTTCAAAAAACTAAAAGAAATATATGAAATCTGAATAAACTCATTCACAGACCAAAACAGATGTAGTATACTTTCCTTTCCTTATATCCCTTTGCAAGTATGAATTATAGAAAATCCCTACTTGAAAATAAATACAATAATAATAGATGATATATTTTTATAAAAATGTTTAAGTACATATATTTATAATTTATCTTTGTAAAATTGTATATGGATATGTATAAGTTAGAGACACTGACTAATACTAACCTTAAAGTCAACATGAACATGCAGTACAAATTCTCATTGAAATCATTCAAAAATTTAAAACTACATTATACATAAAGAATCCTTCACATATTCCAACATATAATCCAATAATATTTTGTTAATCATTTGAACTTGTTTACAATCATAGGACGTATATCTGTCCTTCTCTCCCGTATTCTTCATAAGCACACAGGAATACCAAAAGGATTGCAGGGAAGAGGCTCCATCAGAAAGAGAAAGATGGTTGTTGTTGTCAAATTTACTTTAATACTTTTTTTTCATTGAGAGAACTAAATTTGAGGTCTGTGAATAAAAGAAGAAAAATTGGAATTACCTTTGAAACCACAGGTTCAGTTCTACTAAAATTATTTTGATAGAACTCTTTATTTTTCTTACTTTTAATGTTCTAAATTATATGAAAGCTAGAATAGTAATAAATGAAAAAAATATATAATAAATTTTAGTTATATTTTTAAAAGTAAAGCACAGCCTAAAATGTGCTTCTTATTTCATATAATTTAGAAAAAAAATATAATGGACTTTAAATCTTTACATGAATAAAAAAAGTATCTGCATTGGAGACTGTAACATGGTGACTGAGTTACCTAATACCAATTATGACCTGGTTTAATACTAAGCATTGAACAAGCCAAACATGAAAAATAATGTTTGTTTCATAAAAGTTACCATACACAATTCTTATGTAAATTACATGAAAGTGTTGAAACTTATATTTCAAAATCAGCAAAATTAACAGAAAATCTCTAATGTGCACAAATAAATTAGCTATCAAACATATATTATAAAAATTCATAGTACCTAAATAATATTTTTAAGATATTCTCTGTATTAGAGAAAAAAATCATTTATTTCACTTTTGCAGGGAAATGTAATTTTAATTAAAGTAACATATTACCATTTCTTTATAAATAACTGAAATTACTATTTATCAATTATTATATAAATGTATGAAGATACAAATAATAGTATTTGTTACTTGATTGCTGTGGGTAATGTTGAGGTATTCTTAAAATTAGTATTAATTTTACATGATTTATTTACCTCAATCACTTCAGTTTTAAAATTATTGAAGAACACTAGATATTGCAATTTAAGAAAATATCTATAATATACTAAACAAAGACAAAGAATAAATTAATATACTATACTGCTTATGATAAATTAGTTCAACAAATGCATTACCTAATGGAATATGCATGTAAAGATAATAAATATCATATCCACATAGTTTTCAAAACCAAATATAATCAAAGCATTCTGAACAAAAAAAAACATTCTGAATATATATACAGTCTACCTGCTAATGACTCCAACAAATTTTCTAAATAAAGTATCTATGAGTATATATATATATATGTATATATATGTATATATATATTTAAAAATACATTTAAACTATATATTCTAAAACAGTGAAATTAGAATCTTCAACTTATGAAGCAAGAATACTTTTCTTAGTGTTATCACCTTGGTAAATTACATGAAATTCTCAACCACTATTTATAAACAATTTAAATTCAGTTAGTTACATGATGGTGCCATGTAATTAAATATAATGTTAATGTTATACTTTTTTCTAAAAGAAATATTTCACTTTCTTCTAAATACCTTAAAAAATAGACAATATGGTTACTAAATGAGCTCAAAGTTATTGTAGAGCCAGATTCATTTCTCAAATATTTTAGTTATTGATGCATTACTACTTGAGGCAGGAAAGAAAAGTCCAAAGTTAAAAATCCAATAGTTTTGTAAAATAACTATTCGTTGTATATCACACTTACAAAACAAATTAGCCTACTTTTCTTCACTATAATACATTGAAACTAAACTTTATTATTCTTAAATATATAATTTAGCATCATGCAACAATTTTTTGTTATTTCAGTTATTAATGCTTTAAAGAGTTGCAGTATCTCCTAATGAAATTCTCTAAATAACAATGAACATTTATTGTCATTAAAATTCTATCTACCAACAGGCTAGAAGTTTTAGGGAACTCATTTGGCTGCAGAAAGTTTCATTTCCCAGGTTCATTCAAGCAGAACAGTTGCCAGCTGCTCTCCAGACTGTAAGAAAAACTCCTACGTGGTGAGAAAGTTTCAAACTCCAGTACTTAGAAAATAATATTTCTCTGCAAAAAAACAAAAGAAGTTGTAGGATGATTATCTGCTCGGCCTAGGTGCATTGCTCAGATATAGCTGGCTCATTGTGTACTTCAAAGCCAACTTTTAGAGAAGAGTGGAGTCAGCTTAGGAACATGCACTCATGTTATCTGACACTTTAAATTTACAGATAAATTAGTTTCACAACATCCTTTAGAGAAAGTCACAGCTCTTTGAAAGGGATTTTTTATGGAGACATTTGGTCAAGTCATACTGCATGGAAGACAATACTGAGTTGTGAAATTAATTGCTCAGAACGTGGCAGGTTCAGCCACTTACGTGGCTTTGCTGGCAAAAGCAATTGCATGACTCTTGATGGTGGACAACCTTCTGGTGAAAATGAGTAAATTATAGCTTTATCAATGCCGTTCAAACAATGTAGTTATTTAATGTACTTCATATATAAAAATGTGTCCGCTGTATTTCTTGTTTACTTATTTATGTTATATGTTTTTGAGCAGTCTTAGTAGGTCAGTCTAGGCCTTGAGCTATCCAGGTAACCATGCTGTCTTTAAACTTAGGATAAACTGGTTTCGGCATCTGAAGTGCTGCGATTTTAGATTTTGCCTACCTCACCAACCCACATGCTGCTTTTGAAAGTCGTACTCTGATCAAACATCTTTCCATTAATGGATATTTCTTTCTCAGTAAGCCTGATGCTCCCTGTAGCCGATGACACTGTGCTACTCACATGCGTATGACTAAGCTAAGAAAATGATGGAAACACGCGTGACAATTTTATGTCACCACATAAGTTTTAATATATGTAGCTAATCAGAAAAAAATGTTTATTTTCTTTTTTTTTGCTTGTCTTTTTTTAGAGAATAGCATTTTTATATTGTTTGAGAATTTATACACACATAATTTTTTTATCAAATCTATCCTCTACCCCCTTCCCCTAATGTCTGCCCACACTGCTTTTCCATCCTATAGGCACGTAATCTTCCTTTCATTTTACTTTTTTGTATTTATGATGTCATTCAAGTTCCCCTTCCCTTTACTTTCTGAAAACCCTCCCATATATGCCCGATGACTTTCTTCAAATCTATAGGCTCCCCTTTCCACCAATTGCTATCGCATGCATATGTTTATGTTAAAACACACTGGGTAAACTTCATGCTGCCATTATGTTCATGGGTTTAGGGACCTCCATGCTAGTGTATCTGAAAATCTAGTAGCCATCAATTGTTAATACCTCCTCAGATAGAGGTGCTCCTTCATGAGCCACATCATTATGTTGAAATGTTAATGAAAATAAATTGATGCATATCTTGTGCACAGACCCAGAAGCTGTGAGTTTGTTCATAGAGAATCTAAACTGGAAGGAATTGATATTTAGAAATAACTACAAATGAAACACTTTGAATATATATTGCATTATGAATGAAGAGTCTCCACACTGGATAAAAATTCTTTCATTCCAAATTATTTATTCATATGAATCCAATATCATCCTCTATCAACCTGTGAGAATATCAACGCTGCATAAAGCAAACTTATGTTGACTGTTTCTACTTACCAGAACACTCTCCAACTCCAATTTCTTGCATTCAAACTATAACTGAAGATAAATGTACACATTTTTTACTATCTTTACTTTTTTCCATTATTATTTGTTTCATTTTATCTGCATTTTAAACTAATTTCTATCTGCAGTTTAAACTAATTTCTGGATTAAAGCGCTGGACACAGTCTCCTTATGAAGACTGAGCTAAGTAAAGAAAGGTTTCTTAGGGTCAATATGACAGCTCACACAACTAAGCTCGAGTCAAGAATTTACTAGCAATGGTAAACCTAGCAGACGTATATGGCAATTGGCATATTGGGAAAGGCCTGGATGACAGAGACACATGTGGAGGCCTCAGTTTTATATTTTTTTTCCTGTTTCTACTCGTAAGTCTCCAGTGATGCATCTACTATTTTAGTTTAACATCCTATACTGTACTATTTAGCTCACTTTAACTAAAACTTTAACTTATGAGTAACAGATGTCTGCTTTAATTCTTTTGCACATGAATATCACACTGTTCTTGCTTTTGTGCCTGTTCTGCTCACTTACATTCTGTATATTCAATACTTTTCTAAAAGGTTCTGTATTCTTTTCCATTGGTCCACATATCTATTTTTATGACTGAATCATTCTATTTTCATTACACCTTTAAAATATGTTTTTCAAGTCAGTTTACCCAATAATTTCTCTTTATTATAGTCATAAAACTTTTACTCCTGGCCATTCTGATAGATTTAAGAAGGCATCTCAGACTTCTTTTGACTTGCATTTCCCTAAAAACTAAGGATGTTGAATAATTTTTTAAGTGTCTCTTTTAGATTCGTCTGTTGAGAATTCTCTGTTTAAGTCTCGACCCCATTTTTAATTGGATTATTTGGTATTGCAATGTCTAGTTTCTTGAGTTCATTATATATTTTGAATATCAGTCCTCTGTCAGATGTGGGGTTGGTGAAAATCTTAGTCCATTATACAGACTGTCATTTTGTATTATTGGGCCATGCCCTTTAACTTATAGAAGCTTCTTGGTTTCAGGTACCACTTATTAATTGTTGTTCTCAGTGTCTGTGCTACTGGCGTTATATTCAGGAAGTGGTCTCCCGTACCAATGCATTTAAAGTGGTAGATATGAATCTATTTGCATTTTTCTACATGGTGTCATTCAATTGTGCCAGCACAGTTTGTTAAGATGTTTTCTTATTTTCCATAGCATATTTTTGGCTTTTTTTTTTTGTCAAAAATCAGGTATTCGTAGATATGCGTATTTATGTCAAGGTCTTTGAAGGAAAACTCCCATTGTCAGTATTGAATCACAAGTTCTCTAAATAGCAAATGTTTTTTTTTCTTTCAAATTTTATACATTTGTGTATGTACATATATGGAGGTAATTATATTAATTTATTTAGAATTAAAATACTCACTCTGCCGTGAACCGCGGCCCCAGTCTGCGCTCTATTCGCTATAACCTAGTTTGCGAGCTTCGGGCAAGGGGCTGGAGGTTGAGATTACACACGCAGAGACAGACCAACACACAGACCTTCCAACACTGGTACCAAAAAGCCCCTCGTTAATAGCAGCACGGAGGCTTAAATACACTGCAGTCAATGGCCAACAGGTGAAAATCCCATCTTCTGATCCTCTAGGCAGGGCACAACTTCTAATAACTTCAATTAGAAGGCTCTAGACAGGGAAGAGCAGCTGAAGGCCAGGACTTACTAATGGTCCCAACATCGCTCCAATCACTAAAGGGTTGACTTAGGAGGCTCAGGAAATCAACAGTTTACAAGTCTCATTCAGGAAAGGCCACTTTCCAACTTTGTAAAATCAATGAACAACAACTGGGGGAAGAGACTCTTCCACCACTCATCTGTCTGGAGGAGATTCTCTGCCTTTTGAACTATCAAGAACCTGAACCAGTACAGAGACCTTCAGTATGGGAAGCTTTCAATAGTCACCGCCCATGCTGGGTGGGATTTTCTGCAATGCCTGTCAGTTATCTTATAGGTAACCCATCGTTCTGTAAGTAGTCACAATAAACTCAATATTTTGTCAAACTGGACATTGGTTCCACTTCTGGGCAAGCAGGCGTTTATTGCCAACTCCTCGGGAAATACCACACAGCAAAAGACACACACACACACTTAATTTTTCTGGTGTTCTTCCTAGGAGGCAAAAGATTAGTCCTATTCTTTGCTTAAAGCTATGAGAATTTGGCTTATACTTCTTATATTTATTCTAATATTTTGGAAAATATTATACTCAAGAAAACAACATCTTACAAAGTGCTTATACGAACAAGTCATCTTCCAAGTTTAGACTAGAAAAAAAAAACACAGTGCTATGAATTGAGGGAATAAAACTCTGGTTCTTTAATTCTTCAAAATGTCTTTCTTTTAGAAAGTTATTCCAGATGAATTTGCACTCTTTCATGTGGTATGCTAATCTGAGTGTTCATTACAGGATATTGTTTATGTACTTTGAAAACTACTTGGGAAGCGTTACATGACAGCTGTCTCCTTAATACCCTCAGAGAAATTAGTTCTTCTATTTCAAGAAACTATCCCAGTGAACCCAATAGAGCTCCGTAAATAAATATGCAAATCTATTTCAGAATCATCCTCAGACTGTATATTATAGATGTCTGTCTGTGATTCAGATTACTTGCTTCTAAAATATATACCTACACACAATGATAATATGCAAATGGTTTAACTTGTTATGATTAAAGCAATTAAAAATAATGGTGCAATAAAAATAAAAGAGAGGTACATAGGCACATGTGCCAACCTTATTCACAATAATAAACCACTCTGCAATTAAGCTTTCCTCAATAAAGTTAACACTTTCATCAGATAACTCCATGAAATTCACTAAATATTTATGCATAAAATCACCATCTGCTTGTAATAATGTTACTTTGCACAACTTTAACATAATTCATTGTCAGAGAGTGTTCCCTTCTAAAAATTAAAGGAAAATAATGACAAAAGTTTTAAGTAAGAAAGTTAAGCTATTTAATAATTTTTGTTGTTGCTGCTGTTGTTTGAGACAGGATTTCTCTGTAGCTTTGGAGCCTGTCCTGGAACTAGCTCTTGTAGACCAGGCTGGTCTTGAACTCATAGAGATCCATTGGCCTCTGCCTCCCGAGTACGGGGATTAAAGGGGTGTGATGACCATTTAATAATTGTTTTAAAAATGTGACATATAATGTTTACAATTGTGAAAACCAAATTAGTTACATAAAATGAATAAGTACACTTTGTAAAATATGGCTTCAAATTACTAGATTATAGAACACTACTTATATTATAAAATACTACTTGTACTTTAAAACACTAAATATACAAAATTATTTCAGTACAAGTCTAGAGGAATTTGGAGCTTTGTAGTTTTCTTTGAATGGAATTCAAGATTTTCCAGTATTATATTTTCTTTGTTATTGATGCAGTACAATAATCCAAGTGAAGTAATTTATACATTACTGGGTTTATTTGCCTTATAATTCTCGGTGTAATTGCAGTCTATCATAGATAAGCCAAGTGTTTAAGACATGCATTTTTGTTTCTAAATATCATTAAAATAATGGTCAATAGTAAATGAATAAAATTGAAAGTTTTAAATAAACACTGAAGATTGTTATAGATTTTACTCAATAATCAACAATCTTAAAAGACAACTTGCTTAATACATTATGATTTATAGTTCTATGCAGCTTAGCTGTCAAATATGAAAGTTAAGTTTAACTATAGTTAATGAAAAAAAGTGCTGAAAGCTAAGTTCTAAAAAAAATTGAAGAGCAAAGATGATTATGTACCTCCTTTTGAAAATTGATGTTTGGTAGGCATGTTAGAATATATGACTTTCACATTAGCATTAGATACAAAGACATATTAGAGCTGTCTTTCTAAATATATTTAGCTTGTGCCTTTATTTTTAGATAGCACTTTGGATATGTGAAGATAATTGGTTTGTTTTTTGAGAGATGTGCATAGATATCTTTAACAATGATATTCCCAGTACATCAACTAATACTTTTAAGTCTGTCATCTTTGTTGAAATAGAAAACACATAGTGTCTTCTACTTTATTTTTATTTTTTATATATGTCTCTCTGCACTTCAGTTTCTCCTCAGACCCAATCTTTTATCCTTGGAGTACCAAGGGCTGGGATTAGAAGTATTCACTGCCATACTTTGGAAATCTTAAGGTAAATCATCCCTTCTTTTTTTAAAAGATTTTATTTATTATGTATACAGTGCTCTGTCTGCAAGTACACCTGTAGATCAAAAGAGGGCACCAGATCTTACAGATGGTTGTGAGGCACCATGTGGTTACTGGTACTTAAACTCAGGAGCTCTGGAAGAACAGTCAGTGCTCTTATCCTCTGAGCCAACTCTCTAGCCCAAAACATCCCTTCTTTTATATACTTTTGAGAATTTTTGACTTTGAATAGTTTTCTTCTTATTTATTTTGATAAAATATACATTTCCTGATATTGCATAGAAATCATTTTTATAAATGTAAACCATTTCTTTTTTTTATTAAAAATTTTATTAAAAATTTCCACCTCCTCCCATTTCCCTCCCCTTCCTCTCACCCCCTCCCCCTCCCTCTCCAGTCTGAAGGATCCCTGCCCTGTGGGAAGTCCAAGGTCCTTCCCCCTCCATCCAGGTCTAGGAAGGGATCCAAACAGACTAGGCTCCCACAAAACCAGTACATGCTGTAGGATCAAAACCCAGTGCCATTGTCCTTGGCTTCTCAGTCAGCCCTCATTGACCGGCACGTTCAGAGAGTCAGGATTGATCACATGCTCCATCTTTCCCAGTCCAGCTGGCCTTGGTGAGCTCCCAATAGATCAGCCCCACCGTCTCAGTGGGTGGGTGCACCCCTGACTTCCCTGCTCATATTCTCCCTCCTTCTGCTCGTCATTTGGACCTTGAAAACTCATTCCAGTGCTCCAGTGTGGGTCTCTGTCTCTGTCTCCATTCATCGCCAGATGAAGATTCTATGGTGATATGCAAGATATTCATCAGTATGGCTATAGGATAGGGCCATTTCAGGCTCCCTCTCCTCAGCTGTCCAAGGAACTAGCTGGGGATATCTCCTTGGACACCTGGGAACCCCTCTAGAGACAAGTCTCTTGCCAACCCTAAAATGGCTCCCTTAATTAAGATATGTGCTTCCCTGCTCCCATATCCACCCTTCCTCCATCCCAATCATCCCGTTCCCCCAAGTTCTCCCCATCCTCCCCTTCTCACTTTTCTCTTCCCATCTCCCCTTCCCCCCACCCCAACCCCACTCCCGAACTCCCAATATTTGCCCTGCAATCTTGTCTACTTCCATTGTCCAGGAGGATAACTATATGTTTTTCTTTGGGTTCACCTTCTTATTTAGCTTCTCTAGGATCACGAATTATAGGCTCAATGTCCTTAAAGCAGTCTCTGCACCTTGGTGCTCTAACTTTCCAAGCAATTGCTTGCCTAATACCTTAGTGCTTCCCTTTACCACCAAATGCCATTGCTTAGTTTCCTTACACTTTCTTCCCATCTTTCCTACATATCCTGCCTTCTTTAATATCTAAAATATTAAATTCCTTAACTGTGATTTTGTATAATATATCTTTTATTTATTTATTACATGGTTTTACCGAATTTAAAGTACATAATTGACTTAATTTTACTGACTAAAGTACTCAGAGCATCTATAATGCTCTGAGTATTATAGATTTTCTGGCAGCTTCCTTTAAAGTTTATTAACCATGAAAATGAGAGTATGTTGCTTTACAACCCATCAGAGCCTCACTTATTATTAGCATATTTAACATATAATTATGAAATGATAAAACACCAATGATTTAATAAATAAAAATATAGTATTTAAATATTACTCAATGGTTACATGAATTATAATTCATCTTTAGTTGAGCTGAAATGTGTTAATAAGAAATAAATAATTTTATTCATAGACCTGGAGATTTGACTCAGTGGTAAAATGACTTCATAGCATGTTTATGGCACTGAGTTTAATTCAAATACAAAGCAAAACCAAACCAAAGACTGCCTTCTTTCTTAGAAAGTTCCCGTCAAGTATTTCTGAACGGGATGTATGGACTGTAAATTTGAAAGTACAGATCGCTATTATCCTCTCACTGGTAAATTTAGCTAGTTGCAATGTTTAGGGAATCTGTATTTTACCTTATATCACTATGAAATACTTGATCGAAATAGTTTAGAAGAAAATTGTATTTTTATTCAGTTTTTGGTTGTCTGTCTCCAATGTTAAAAACTTAGTTGTGACATGACTTCATGAAAGCAGCAGTAGCAGAAAATTGTTCAACACATGGCAATAAGAGGGTAGAAAAACAAGTGATGGATGATGGAGGCCAGACAGATAATTAAAAGGCTCTTGGGAAATGACCTATTTCTCCCAACTAATAGCACTTCTTCATTTCCACCACATGTTAGTAGAGCCATCGCACTTTGAGATCATAACTGGATGAATTTATTAA
>NC_022021.1:34859365-34863248 GCF_000317375.1 Microtus ochrogaster | reverse complement strand
GGAAAATTTTTTTTTTCTTTCTTAATAAAAAAAATATTAAAATAAAAAAAAGATGCAAGCACTTTTTAAAAGCTGTATCTCTGAAAATATTGTTGAGACCCACCTTTACCAAATGCTATTTTATAGAAGAAAATGTATTTCTAAGCCAATACCAGATCAAATCAAGGGAGTGTGTGTGTGTGTGTGTGTTTGTGTGTGTGTGTGTGTAATATACATACATTCTATAAAAGACCAAAATTAACATCAACAGTAAAATGTGTCTTAAAAGTAAAAATCTGTATATTTGAAGGTTTTCTGTCTTTTTAATTTCTCTACATTTGAAAATGGTCTATGTTTGTGTTTTCCCATTTTTGTGAACTGCTCCAAACTGTTCATGTGTTTGGTTAGGAAGTTAGTTAAATGGTAAACTTTTGAGCTTTCTATTTGCAAAGAATGTGTCATCTCACATTGATATAAGGATGCTGTGGTTTATGCTCATATATTTATACTTTATTTTTATGAATATGTATGAAAGCATGTGTTTTACAATCTCCTGTTTATTGAGGTGTAATTATGTGTACAGACAATAACATACATATGGCTGTATGCCTCAGGAGATTGGAGAGAAAAATCTAGGATATAATTCTCAGGGATAACATCTACCTTCCCTGAGACAGGATGTCTATGTTGCTTAGTGTCCAAAAATTAATCTTGCCATTTACCCTCATGGGTCTGTCCGTCTTTAGTCCAGTCCTGGTATTACAAGCTCATGTAAGTGTAGGGAATATTTTTACATAGTATTTATCATCAAACTTCGACCATCTTGTGTACAAGGCAAAACCCTTCACTGACTGACTCATCTCCCTCATTCCCCAGTGTAATTTTTTTTCATATTTAAATATCTATGTTTTGCTCATAAATATAAATATGGGAAATAATTTCCTATTCATAGTTGGGAAATATTTGGGTTTTTTTGTTGTGTGTCCTGGAACTCTTGTCTGTACAGTAGGCTGGCCCTGAATTAAGAGTTCCACTACCTGTGCCTCAGGATTACTGGGATCAAGGTGTGTACCAACACCATGGGTTAAGCATGTTAATGTTTATCTGTGAGCATGAGGAGACCTGTGTGCCTCCTACAGGTAAAACCTTTCAAGCCCAGTTATTAACATCTGCTCTCAATTTTTTATCTCCACTTCAACCAAAACCCTATTTTATATCTGAAGTAAGTAGCATTATTTATCTATGGAATCATTAAGACAACACAAATTTGCAGTTTTTATACACTATCATTTCCTAACTTTAAAGTAGATATAGTCAGAAAACACCTGAAAATGAATTTGTGGTAAGAGGGAAAATATAGAATGCCCGGGTCAAAATACTATGTAAGAAGCAGAGGGGCATTATCACGTGAACATGATAACTAAGTAGTTATTCCTCCGATGATCACATTTTCTCCATCTGCTGCATTTTATTAAATTCCTGCTTAATTTGTTTTTCAAATGTTAGTGAACAGCTGGTCTAAAGGTTTTCAGACTTTCATTGCCTGGCCAAAATTTTGAATTTGCCTTTTAAAATATAATCTCTGTTTGAAATAATAAAAATAATGTTATTTGATTCTCAGCTGTGTTTGAAAACGTGAGATGTATACTGTAAATAAGCATTTGGTTTTGTGATTTTCTTTGATGGATTGCATAAGTAACAGCCTTATTATACTTTTATATAGATAAACACAGATCAGAAGCCTATACATTTGCCACATGTTGAGCAACATTTTTTATTTATCACTAACAAATTTAATATTAATTGAAGTTCAAAAATTTTAAATATTTGAAAAGAAGAAGTTATTTTGTATATGAATGATTTGAGAAACATTTTTCTTCAACTATAAGGTATGGAACTATCTATAATTCATGCATTTTAAAATATTTGTTTTCCATTACACAGGGAGAGTACTTAAAATACTCTACTATTATAAATATTCCGTGTGTCATATAACACCTTTTAGGAATTTATTGAATATAAAAATGTATTATTAATTAAATGTAATACTCTTGTGTTTTATAAACTGAAGAGATCTTAAAGATTCTTAGGCTTCTCTGGATTATGTCAGCGAGGCCAATACTTAAATGTCACCAGTCTTATAAAATGAATATTTGATAATTCATAGATTTAGAATTATCATCCTTTACAGCATGACTTTTCATACAGTGTGCATGAATAAGTGTGTTTTAAAAACAATATTGGGGTAGTATGCATTTAAAATTTGGAATCTCTGGAAGTATTCTTTTTTAACATAGAATTTTTATTGATTATTTGGGAATTTCACAAAATAAATCATACTCATATCCCTCCCAGTCACCCTGGGTCCTCCCCTACCATTGTGATACCCCTCCCTGACCAAAAAGAAAAAAAAAGAAAAGAAAAAGAAAGAAAAATACTAATTCATTTTGTGTTGCCCATATACTCACTGAAGCATGATCAAACTCTAGTACCTAGCCCTTTAAAGAAACTGACTACTTCCCTCCTCCCAAACCTGGCAGAAGCCATCACTTGTGAAGAGCTATACTTCACCATCCCTATTTGATTTTTTAAGAATTCTCTTCTACTGAGAACTCAAGAACAATGGCAATGGGTTTTTGATCCTACTGCACGTACTGGCTTTGGGGGAGCCAAGGCAGTTTGGATGCTCACCTTACTAGACCTGGGTGGAGGTGGGTGGTCCTTGACTTCCCACAGGGCAGGGAACCCTGATTGCTCTTTGGGCTGACTAGGAGGGGGACTTGATTGGGGGAGGGGGAAAGAAATGGGAGGCGGTGGCGGGGAAGAGACAGAAATTTTTAATAAATACATAAATAAAAATAAAAAAAAGAATTCTCTTCAGTGGCTTCCTGTCTAGACTGTTCCTTTATAGGAGTGGTCGTGGGGTTGTCCTAGAAGTCTTATGACTCTTGTTCTCAACTATGAGTCTTCAGACATCAATACCTCTAGAGTCAGAGGCATCATGGATCATGGACTTCAACATTGTTTCTGGTGACATTACAGACCACGGACATCCACATGACCTCCAATGTAAACATGGACGTCTCTAGCGGCAGTACAGACTACGGGCATTAACACGTCCTATCACTACAGCACAGACCTTAGACACTATTATGGCCCTGGACCATAGCATTGGCCAGGGCAATCAACATAGGTTCAGATTGCATCATTGATTCCAGACATCCACATGGCCTCCTGTGACAACCTGATCTATGGACACCAACATGGTTTCAGGCTCTGTATTTTGCTCTTTTCCTCTTGCCTGTGTATTCAGATATAGAATAATCAGCTCGTTCACCAGCACTTTGTTGCCATATGCCTCCATGCTTCCCACCATAGTGATAATGGGCTAAACTTCTGAAGTAAGCAATACCCCATGAAATGTTATCTTTTCCAAAAGAGTTGCCCTGGCCTTGGCATCTCTTTACAGCAATAAAATATTGACTAAAATATATTAATATCTGAATTCCCAGAAAAAACTTCTTCAGAACTAAAAATTATATTCAAAATCTGTTTAAAAAGAGAGAGAGAGAAAGAAAGAGATTGAAAAATATTGAGATGCAAATTTAGAATATTGGAAATGTGACTTTATTCCCCAAAAGATAATGACTGACAGCTGTATTTTTGCAAAGTTAATGCTTCATTTTTCAAAGTTTGCTCTCCCTCCCTAGACAGATAAAGGTGTTGAGATACAGGGCAGGAAATATAGAGAAACAGGGCACACGGGGAGAAAATTGGGATCTTGGGGGTGGGGTAGGATGGGGGTAAGGGGAGATGGGGAGAGAAAAGTGAGAAGGGGAGGATGGGGGAACTTGGGGAAAAAGGATGATTGGGATAAAGGAAGGTTGGATAGGGGAGCACGGAA
>NC_022021.1:34856754-34858651 GCF_000317375.1 Microtus ochrogaster | reverse complement strand
ATATTTGCAAACTATACAGGAATAAATCACACATCAAATATCCATTCAGACAAAATTATTTTCATTAGGCATTTATTTTTTGTTTGTTTTTCAATTATATGCTTTATTTATTTATTTTAAAAAAAACCTTATTTAAATGCCAATCAAAGTTTCCTCTCCCTCCCCTTCTTCCCCTCTCCCACCATCTCTTCACTCTACCCCCATCCACTCCTCAGAGATGGTGAGGCCTTCCATGGGGAGGCAACAAATTCTTTCCCAACATTTGAAGCAGGACCAAGGCCTACTCCCCTATATCTATGGTGAGCAAGGTATCCTCCATAGGAAATGGGCTCCTCAGAGCCAGTTCATGCTCTAGGGATAAATATTGGTTCCATTGCTAACGGCTTCGAAAACTGACCAAGCAACACAACTGGAACCCACTTTCAGAGGGCCTAGCTCAGTCCTATGCAGGTCCCCTAGATGTCTGTCCAGAGTCACTGAGCTTTCACTGGCTTGGAGCAGCTGTTTCTGTGAGTAAATCCCGTCATGGTTTTGACACCTTTGCTCATGTTATCATTTCCCTATCTCTACCACTGGACTCCTAGCTGGGATCATTCTTGTGTAGGCTTTTATTTTTAATAACATACTGTTCATAGTATTAATATAGCTATCCCTTATAAATATGTCTAGAAAGCAAGGTGTAAATAAGGGCATGTGAAAATATTAAAAATGAGGAAATGAAATAATGTCTTAATATGGAATTGAAAAATATAGGTCAGATAATTTGTTGATCTGAATAAATGCTTTGTAACACTTTTAAATTCAATGATTTCAACAAATCTTATGAAAATAATTTTAACATAGTATAAATGATGAAACCAAAATTCTTACGAATTGAGAGGGATTAAGAAGTGGAAAGTTTGAGAAGTAAACACAAACATGAAAATATAGATAACTGTATAACAAATATATATTTAGTGGATGAAGGAGATATTAAGGAATGATATTTTGTGGATAAAGTGAGATAAGCACAGTAGGAAAAGGCTGATTTCCTGTGATACAGTAGTGTCCGTGCTATCAAATGTAGGGGGTAATTGTAATTAGTATTTATCTGAGGTCAGGCACCCTAAAACCTGGACTTAAGACAAAGATTTATGTGCAAGTGAGTGAGTAAAGAAATATCATGAAAGAAAATTAGGGAGAGAAACAAGAAATGTGGGAGGAAACTATAGCAGACGTACGCATGCTCTCAAACAAACTCCTAACTTTATCTCAAATCTTCAGGAAACTCAGGCATGAAAATTATAGCTCAGCATTTTACTCCTGGGAAAGTGGCTGGGTGTCCATGTCCCTTGTGCCTGTTGTCTCTTGTTTATCCTAAAAAGACACAAACTCCTGTTCAAATAACCACATTAAACCGGGACCTACAGAAGGGCAGGGATATAGAACAAGGTGGAAATTGAGTGACAAGTACAGATCTAAATAGGAGGAGCCTGGCATGTTTTCCTTTGATTCAGGAGACATGTGTGAAATTTATTCTATCTAACTTTGATGATAGGAGAGCTTATTATAGTTACTTTCTGATGGCTACTTATTTTTCAAGGAGATAGGGTTTAACTTCATTTGTTGGGCAAAAGTTGAATTGATGTACTAAGAAGATTCAGTGAACAGTTCTAATGGTATCAAAATATAAAATAATTTTGACTTCTGACACATATGTGATAATATCTATCTGCATAGATATTTCACTGAATAAGTTTGAGAATCTGATTAATAAAAGTAAGGAAGTCAAATCTCTTAACTGTCAGTGTACCTATAATTGCTAAATTACTAGACTATTTTGATCTAAATATGCATTGTGTTGTTCTTTAGTCCACATGCCAAATGTTCAAGGTGGCCAAGATCTAATTATATTTAT
>NC_022021.1:34850159-34856546 GCF_000317375.1 Microtus ochrogaster | reverse complement strand
ACAGATGGTTTTAGGATATTTGAAGGAGTTGGCTGGATGTCTCTAATGATTGTCTTTTAGTTGTTTCTTTACTCTTCATTCACAGGCAATCATAGCTCTAGAAAATATTGTTACTCCCATTAGTCCCATTACTAGATACATTCCATTACGTTTCACTTATTTTTATCCCAGGAGGTAACTTGCGTCTCCTTCTGATGATATTGAACAATTATATTTGACTTTACTTTTTAAGTATAATTCAAATAACAATAGTAACAAGAAGAGGTAGAGCTTAAACATATTTGGATATATATTTAAAGGCATTATTTGACGATTGTCATATGATCAAGCTAGGAGTGTACAAATTGTGCTGTCATTGTGTTGGTCTTGTTTACATAACCATATAATTGAGATATCATAGGTAAAGCTTTCGTGTCACATAAAAAAGATGCAGTCTTATAGCAGGGCCTCTGTCTCTTACTATTTTTCCTTCATCTCCAATGATATATTCTCAAGTATAAGTATGTGGGTTGTTTTAACCTTTAAGTGAACATAGCAGGTTGTATTTATATATTTATTCAAATACTTATAAATATAGAGACATACCCAATTACTGTCAATGTAACAAAGTTCATGGATTTGAGGAGTGGGGTAACACCGTAGGGGTTAGAGGGAAGAAAGAATGAAAAGTGGTGGAAATAACAAACACATAACTGAAATTTAAAATAAAAAACTTTAAAAACAGTTTAAAATGGCGTGGTCAATGCTCTGTAACAATATGAATGTTACTATATTATATGGAGCTCAAATATTAGAGCAGGGGATTTAGACGAATAAGCCAGAGCTAGAAGTTTAGCTTTCAAGTGAGGCTCAGAAGCAGAGAAAGAAGAGGAAGGGTAGGATGCTTTCAGTATATGGCAAACACAGTGAATGGGTGTTTCCTCAACAACCAACCACCTCTGATTGCATCGACCATAATCGCCATAGAAATTTCCAGCTTCTGCCAAGTTAGCAATGGTGAAGAAAACTGACTGATTGAGACAAGTGAGAATTATAATAGAAAGCATGTTATAATCAGAGATTAGTAAGGGGGCTCTGATGAAGTAAAATGAGTCATCAAAATGCAAGGAAATGAGAGGATTGGTATGTAGATTATGGGGCCATCTGCTGAAAAGTATAGGTTCATTTTCTTTATCATAGATGCATATGTTTTGTGAAATGAGCCACCACTTTCTGAAATGTCTATAGGACTGCACACAGAGAGATAATTAAAAGTAAGTACATTAAGTTATCTTTAACCTTAATGGCTAGAAGTTATTCAGCCACTTGTTTCTATGTAAAATAGTAAAGTTTTGATAATTATTATAATATATCATGGAAAACTTTTAAACATTGTAGAATTGTAACAAGGAAGTTATTAACTTGAGATTGACTTTATAAAAGATCAGAACATTTGTTTGTACACCTATATGCATTATGCAGAAATATATCAAACTGCTGATTTCATGTATGCAAATTGATATGCTGGAGTTTTCTATTTCAGTTTTGGTCTGTAAGCTATGCTTTATGGCTTCTAATTTAAAGGTAAGCTTTACTGTTAAAATATATCAGATGATCATTTTTTGTCATGCATATCTTTAGTTTCCCATACCATAAATGTGACATCAAAGACGTCTTTCTCTGGTTTGAAACACAGGTACTGTTATTCCTTGGCCATCTGTAGGGCTGCACTTCTGGACTTTAAGGCCAGCCCATGTATCCCAGGGGCACATGTGTGGGTCGCCCGCCATCTGCATCACCAGCATCTGACATAGCGCCCACCCCCATATGCAGGCGCACACCCGCCATCTGCGTCACCAGCATCTGACGTAGACACATCTTTTCTCTCACGCGCATGAGCTGGGCAACCTTTAAAAGCTAAAGGCGATATTCCCGTGCTTTCTTCCTCTTCTTCCACCGCATCTGTTCACCATCACCGTTTCCCTGTTTCCCCCGAGCTTGGCTTTCTTAGATCTTAATCTTCTTAATAAACTTATACATGTGGGTTTGCTTGTGTCTCGTGCTCTCTCCCTATCTCCGCAGGACATTTTGGGTACTATCTGCTTCCTGCCTGTTGCTGAATCAAATGGGATGTCTTAGACTCACCATGATACATGACAGTGATACCTTGCTTCTACTGTTTGACACATGAGTAATCTTCTCTTAAAGAAAGTTCAATGTATTTTGAAGTGATGCCCCACCACTTCATGTCATCTGATGTTCAAGCTTATCATAACTACATGAGATCACATATTCTGAGATCTGTTGTGACATTAGGTTTCTCCCATCAAAAGTATTATTTACTTTGTAGAAGTTACTATTGTTGGTTTGCCTATGAATTTTATGCTAACATTCAATGGAGTTTTGTCAATAGATAGACGTTTTGCATATTATTTTTGTGTGCATTCATATGTATAAGTGAGTACATGTATATGTAGAAGTATCTGCACATGTATAAGCCTGTGTTTGGAGGCCTGAGGCTGACTTCAGTGTTCTTGGAAAAGTCCCATGCATAGTTTTAAAAAAAAAATATGTGCATAGTATGATTCAAGAATCATATGAAAAAAAATCCTAAGTAAATCACCTGAAGTTGTAGCTAAGTTGGAAAAGTGATTACCTAGTTCTGTATGAAGTTCTAAATTTTATCCTCAACAATGCATAAAAGGTATGATGAGTAACACCTATAATTCCAACTCACGGAATACTAGAAAACAGAGGCATTTTACTTGTTACTTTTTCCAACTAGGCTTCTAGAGAATAAAGTAGTATTTATAGGAATTGTAGTTTTCCTATATGCTAGGCACTGCTTCTATCATAAATTAATTACCAATAGAAAAATCACTATCACTATTGGATGCTCATAATTGTTTTTATTTACATAAATACATAAGGTACGATGTCAGTGGGTCCTAATGGCTATGCATTTTAATACGAAATATACCAGATGTTCAGTTGAATCTGTTCATTTTAACATCAGCAGTTGCATTCTTTAAAAAGTCTTATTATGCAATTAATATGAAACCTTAAGTGTTGTTGTATGTATACATTTGAAATGTAATAAATAATATATGCTTCATAATTCATAATTAATGATTTGTTAATAACTATTAATAATACTTTATAAAAAGAAAATTCTTAGATAGTAATCTTAGTATTTATGGATTATGTTGCAATTTGCCAGATATAAGTTATATTCACTTTAGTGATTTATCACATTGTTGGACAGGTGAAGATGTGAACCTGAATAACAGTTAAATGGGCTTGACCTTGACTATGGGTAACTTATTTAACCCCTTTGTCTCAGTGTCTTGATTTACTTTATATGTTAACTACAATTATCCTGGTAGTATACTGTGCTCAAGATAACATTGAAGCAACGCAAATGTAGTATAAATACAGTATAAAAAATCGATATTTTATAGAGAAATATTAGTGGGAGATTTTTATCTTATGTGTCCCTCTTGATTTGAGTACTCTTCATTTTTCAAGAGGACCTTTCCTTAGAGAACATTGAAGCAAAAATATGGCTTATGATTTTAGCTGAAGAAACTCTGCTTGGTCAATATGTCCTGATACTAGACAATGAAGCAGTAAATGGATACACTGCTGTTTTCACTACAAATGGATCATAGAAAAGATTGTACAGAATAACGCTCAGCCGAGAAGGCCCTTGCAAGCATATATAAATCCCCTTCAGCATTTCTGCTGTCAGTGTGAAGTCCGCGTAAGTGCACAATTTCACGGTTGACTGGTCATTGTCCTTGCTCGGATTTATTTTCAGTGATGGTAAAAAGATCATTGGTTTTCCAGGTCCTGCTCAAAACTCATAAATCTATATGGAAAATACCAATTCCAGTGCAGTCTTAAGCTTTAGATTAAACACGTATCACTAGGACAAGAGTGTAACTATCCCAAACTCATCAAGACTCAATGATGGAACTTGGAAATGCACTTTTCAGTTAGTACTGGCAATATGCTTCTCGATTCAAACAATAACCTTTAAATAAAATTAATGTATTAATCTATGCAATAAGGAAAATGATCACCATGAATAAAAACCACAAAAATTAGGAAAAAATATTTAGGTCACGTTTATTTGAAATAAATATTTAGATAGTGTGTATTTTATGCTTTTGTTTGCTTTTCTTATCAAGAGGTTTGATATAAGACATTGTGTTATCAGTTCTATTACATTTTCTGGTTTCAATATATAATAAAATTTAAAACTGACTGCAGATATTAAAGAAAATCAACAGAAAAAAATAAAACAGAACACCCAGATAGAGTTTGATTTCTATGACTCTGAAGTAATGTTTTACTTATACATTAAGAAAAGATGAGAGTCTAGGTGGCCCAACCCTGTAACCCCAATGCCTGGTAGGTGAGTATGGGAGTTCAAGGTAATTTTCAACTATACTCTTAGTTGGAGACCATTCATATTTACGTAAGACCCTCTCTCAAAAATAAATACAAAAGCATATCCATGTGTTCAGTACTATCTACTTGGCATGCATGTACTATTAGGGAGCTTAGCCTTGGAGTAAATTGATTCTCCCTCACTTAGCTGTTTTGATAGCCTATAGCTATTTCTCTATCTAGCATCAAGACTCTGTAAAATATTATCTGGCATCAGGACTCTGTAAAATATCATCTATATGCACTGGTGAATCAACTGGTGTTGTCAGTATGCAGGTTTTGTTAGAGAAATCATACTGTCGCAATAGCATGAATGGAGAAGTGAATCCGGTCAAGTGTGGAAAATTTACCTACTTCTCTATTCTAATTCCCTGAGGATTAGAATAAGTGACAGATAACTCTTCATAGTCACAAATATGAAAACAAATGCACTTATATTTTCAATATAAATAACTGCAGACACATAATCATATAGAACCTGTATGAGTGCTCAATATCCTACCTAACAAATATAGACATAATAATTAGAGAAGAATGAGGGAAATAGCATTTGCAACCTTGTTTTAGTAACTTTCCTAAAACATTGTACTATATGCATGCTCTTGGTAAAAAGAAAAAAAAAATAGCTCCGCTACTTCTTCATGTAAATATTTTGAAGCTCTTAACTGCAGCACACTGCACTCCCCCTCCCCCCATCTGCACTCTATGCACTACAATCCAGTTCCCAAGCTAGGGCAAGGGGATGGAGGTTGAGAACACAAACACAGAGACAGACAGACACACGGACCTCCAACCACTGATACAAAAGCCCTTCTTTAATAGCACCATGGAGTCTTAAATACCCAGCAGTCAATGGCCAACAGGTGAAAATCCCATCCTCTGATCCTCTAGGCAAGGGACAGCTTTTAGTAACTTCAATTAGAAGGCTCTAGCAGGGAAGAGCAGCTGAAGGCCAGGACTCCAATTGGTCCCAACACTTAACTAGCAGAAAATATGTTTAAAGTATACTTTTGATAAAGAACTGTTTTTAAAATATACAGAAAGCTAATAGCCAGCATTCCAAATTAATATCACCTATGGAAATATTGGCAGATATTTCACTAGAGAAATGAGGCGGGATTACTAACCATGTGACAGCTCATTCATTGTCATGAAACACGATCACCTGTATAATTCACAAATAAACTGCTAAGTAATTATCATCAAATCCTTAAGATAATTAATATTTTAAAATATACGTTAGTAGTAGTAGTAGTATTTGGTATCAATCACTAATAGGAACAAATTTCCTGTTTAATTTGAATTAGATGATAACCTGGATATTAATCATACAAGGCACCAATAGCAAGAACTCTAAAAGCTATTGGCATATGCAAAACTCAGGGATTTTAAATACATACATACATACATGCATACCCACGGTATGCATGTATGTATGTATGTAAATTTTTTGAAACAGTTTCTCTGAATAGCTTTGGTGCCTTTTCTGAAACTATTTCTTTTTGACTAGACTTGCCTTAAACTTAAAGAGATCCACCTGCCTTTACCTGGCAAGTTCTGGGATTAAAGGCCTGCACCACCATCACCTGGCTATTTCTCTTAAGATAGTAAACAGTGCCGGGTGTGGTACCACATGTGTTTAATCCCAGGGCTGGGGGGCCGACCAGACTGATTTTTATGAGTTCTAGGCCAGCCTGGTTCTAGGACAGAGTTAGTTCCAGGACAACTAGAAACCCTTGTCTCGAAAAAACAAATATAGAATAAACAGTGCCATAATAAACCAAAAAGTGATTATTTGAATGAAAAATTAAAAAGCTGAGGAGTCCATATAAGTTCAAAAATTCATAAACAAAATTAATGTTACTGCTAAACTAAATTTACTGTCTGGGTCTCAGTGAGTAAATACTAAGAATCTATGATAAATGATTAGAAACAAGAAATAAAAACCATCTA
>NC_022021.1:34837239-34843428 GCF_000317375.1 Microtus ochrogaster | reverse complement strand
TAAGGTCATGATATTATCTTGAAAGGGAAGCTCAAAAGAAGACAAGACAACAAAATATGCTACTTTAGGCAAAATAATACTTTGGAGATTCAACAGGCATTTTGATTATTCCAATCTATGTCTTTAAGTTGAAATAGGCTTCAGCTTTGTATGAGCTTAGGTAGAAGCACATACAGGTAAGATTTGTTATCATTCTGTTATCATAAATGCAGATATCATAATGTTATCCTTCTTCAAGTCATATGCCACTCCTAGATACACACCTTTGAAAATGAAGTCCTATAATTTCCAATTATGCATTGTCATTTGTAATCTAGTTACAACACATGTCACTGCTTTCTCACTGACTCTCACATGTGCACTGACTCAAGGAAAATGTTATCTTTTACAATTTTCTACTGTTTAATGACAAATTTTCCAGTTTGAATATTTTATAGCTAAAAAAATACTCTTTACCAGCTCTTATTCTTATATTTCCATTTTATGACCCTATTAAAGATTTTTCTTTAAATAAAAAGCAGAAAAAAGTGAGTCTCAGAGTGTACAAATTGTTAATTTACTGGGAAGATATATTGCTAACTTCATTAGATTTCCTTATACTTGAAATTTTCTGAATTTTTATCCCTGAATCTCTTTGCCTTTTGTTCCATCGGTATAATTTGAAATATTTTCATTCAATAAAACAGAAATTCTTGCTAAGGATGTCTCCTGAAATGTGAACTACTTAAGCAAATTAGTGAATTTCAGGAAAGTTTCCTAAAACCTCATAGTTTTTAGTTAGTTGATGACAATTGGCATTTTTTTCACTGTGTCTGGATAGGTGCAGATTAGGAGTCAACCACTTAACGTGCAGATCTTAAGCTCTGGTTTTATGGTAAATTGAAAAGGCATTACTATGGTTGACTAAATTGTTATAAAACACATGATATCTAGGGAATCATTAATTAATTCTTGATGAAAACAGCAAAGCCAAATATTTGTTCACTGTCTATGAGCTTGACTCATCTGTGTTGAGAGTTGATATCTTTATCATCCCTTATGCCTTGCAACTCTTGTATTACACATTATTGCATAGTTTATATATTTATTACCTCAGTGAATGTCTCAAGACTAATATGTGTCTTGATTTATTTCAGCTGACATTTATCTTACTTACTCAATGGTTTATATTGGAAATCTTAAAAAATATTTTACTCCCTTTATAGCTACATAATAAATTATCTATAGTTTTCTAGCAAGGCATAAGTAGGCAGATTTTTCTTGCCAAAGAACGGAGCTAGTGAGTTCATCATTCTTTATAGGTTTCCTTTTCTTATCACAAAGAGGATAGGTGTGAAGACTAGAGTCTGTGTTTTTCATTCACTGAAGCATGTGCATTTTGCAGTGGGTGGATACCAGAACTAAAACACTACTGTCATCATTTATTACCTGGCTCTACTGCGGTGATATAATTTCTCTATCTTCTCCATAGTTATTAATATTCTGAAATCCCACAAATATTATATGCTACTTATGCTTTAAAAATATTATCAAAGTCCATTGCTGCCAATAACCAATTATCTCTGGATGGAAATGCTAGTGACATAATAAGAAGAACCTAACAATATTTTGTATATACTGCATATGTCTAAATATTTTTCAAAAATATCCTTCAATTTTAAGATATCATCTTTTCAATAAATATTTTTGCTGTTTTATCCTTTGATTTCCTAGGGAAATATCATATATGGACATCTCTGTTAAAACACAACAATGTTGACTTGTTCTAGTATAGGGCAGTGGCTACTAATATTTCAGTTTTTTGTATACTCTATCTTTGAGTATTTTCATTTCTATTTCAACATTTTATTATGAATATATTGAGAAAGCCATGTTTCAAAGAAATAAATAAACAGCTTCCTAAAATTGTCTGGGAAGAGTTTTAAGAGCCACTAAGAGTCTCATTGTTGTTTATTTTTAATGTGTTTATTTTCTGATTGTGCTAAGGTTACTATCTTGGCAAAGCAGTTCTAAAATCATTATGTAGACTATGGACAGGCTCAGATAATTTAGAAGGAAGCAAAACTTTTAAATGTAAACTGCATAATTATAATCTCTATGACTTTATCGTTATAAGGTCAGGAAACATTTTTTTTTTTTTTGCGCAGGATTTTTCACAGAAAAATAAACTTCTAAAATACTGAGTTCCTAAACCTGAAATCTAATCCTTTTATATATATCTTTAAATGAATAAAAATTATTTCTGCAGCTCATTTTTCAAAATTATAGAAGTTATACTTCCATACACTCTAATATATATTAACATATATAAATTGAGTATGTATACTTTGTTTTATAAAACAAAGGTAAAACGTATATTTCATAATGGTTTATGTGAAAACCAAATTATTAAATAGAAATATAGAAGGAAACTGTCTTATCATATGTAAATTTGAGTATCAAAGATTGCAAAGATAAGCCCTCTAGCTTAGCAGGATAGTGAAATTTCTGCAGTTTTCAAATCTAATTTGATGGAAATAGGTTTTCTATAAGAGATAGCATAATATTCACACTCCTCTGTACTGTCAATCAGAGTCACACATCAAAAGAATTTCTGAAAGAAAAGTTTTTCTAAAACTAAATATTCTAAATTATGGAAATTCACTTCCAAGGAACTAGAAGAGAAATTATAATGAAGTTGCTTTTCTGTTTGAATATATTCTCCCAAAATGTTACAAAATAGAAAAGATAATACTTCATCCTACAGTGTGGATCAACTTCTTCCAGAGGCTCCTCTGTTAAAGAGATGCTCCTACCCTAACAATTATGATTGGTGTGGGTATTCACCTAATGTTTTGATGGGACAGTCCAGTTATTTCAAGGGTATCTTCTATTGGTATTGTGGAGGCTAGTGCTTCTTCTTCTTCTTCTTCTTCTTCTTCTTCTTCTTCTTCTTCTTCTTTTCTTTTTTTTTTTTTTAATTTTCGAGACAGGGTTTCTCCGTAGCTTTTGGTTCCTGTCCTGGAACTAGCTCTTGTACACTAGGCTGGCCTAGAACTCACAGAGAACCACCTGCCTCTGCCTCCCGAGTGCTGGGATTAAAGGCATGCGCCACCCCTGCCCAGCTTAGTGCATCTTCTTTATTTTTTAACTCGCTGGTATAGGACACCACACAACCCTACCACAATGGTCTGCCTTAGTATAATTCAAAGAAAAAAGCATATTTGATCTTGCCCTATATCCCCCAAAATACAACATAAGATCATATGTCTGCTTCTACAGGAAACTGATTTTAGGTAATTTTATTAATGTCAGTTTAATTGCCTTAAAATATTCCTTTAAATTTCCTAATATATTCTGTTTTACTCTTAAGTTAGAGCCTTTATAGCCATCTTCAAAGAGGCTTGCTCCTAAAACTGATGGGTACAAAGAAAGAAACCCACAGCCAGGTATTCTGCAGAGTAAGAGAACTTGGAACAAACATCTCCAAATGAATTATCTCCATCAAATACCTCCCCTCAGAGCTCAATGCGACCCATGAAAGAGAAGGCAGAAGGGGTGGTAACCAGAGAAATGATAGAGGATTCGAGGAGAACAAGGCCCTCTATAAAAAACTGAGCAGAGCTCATTTCAAAACACCGAGATGTAAGCAACTATTACAGAATCTACCTGGATCTTCAACATGTTCTCTGCCATATAAACTTAAACTATAGATATCAGCCGAGAACTTTTATGTGACTCCTGAATGTGTAAGCACATGAGTCTTTGCCTTTTGTCTTCTCTTTAGACTCCTATATTTTTCTATTGACCTATCTTGTCTAAATTTGATATAATAGTGTCTTTATTATGATTCCAGTTGCTGTGAAGAGACGCTATGACAACAGCAACTCTAATAAATGAAAACATTTAATTGGGATTGCTTACAGTGCAGAGGTGTATTCCATTATTATGGTGGGAAGAAAGCAGCATGTAGACAGACATGGTGCTGGAGAAGGACCTAGTATTTCTACATCATGGTCTGCTGGTAACAAGACGTGGTATGTGTCAACTGGGTACAGTTTGAGCATGAGACTGCAGAGCCCACTCTGACAGTAACACACATCCTCCAATAAGGCCATATCTACTCCACCCAAACCCTCCCTCCAAATAGGGGCATCTTCCTACGCACTTATGACAGTCAATTACATTCAAACTACCATAGTCCACTCCATGGCCTTCATAAGCTTGTAACAATATACAAAATACATTTAATTCTGTTTCAAAAGTTCCATATTCTATCTGTCTTAAAAATATTTTAAAGGTCAAAGCCCCCTCTGTGATACATCCAACCTCTTAGCTATCATCCCCTATAAAATACAAATTAAAAATCAGATTACATACTTTCAACATATAATTGCACAGGATACGTACCACAAGTCCAATCAAGGAAAGATAGAAAGTCATCTGGACAAATTCCAAACTCTGAATCTCTGTGTCTGATGTCAAAATGCTCTTCAGATCTCAAACAACTTTGAGTTTCGTTGATTGTATTATACTTATTTTCTTCTTCCTCTTGGGCTGGATCCATTCCCTTTTAGCAACTCTCGCTGGTAGGTATCTCTCTGCTTTATCATCTCAACATATTCAGCTTGCGATAAAGACAACAATTACATGATATTGTTTATATTTATATGCTATTGGAAGTTAAGCTTGCGTTGATGTGGAATGCCTCAATTTTTCCTATAATCTACACTTATCATAGACTACCATCAATCTGTACTTGCACGCACACATGTAAGCTGAACTTCTACTATTTGAATGAGATACTGTGTGTGTATTAAATTAATTAATATACTTCCAAACTCCATTATAGTAGAAAATTTGGAATTGTACAAATTCTTGTGCTACATGTCAAAAAAACAAAAACAAAACAACTACAGACAAAGGCAATGTACAACATCATTTGCTGTATTGCTGTATAAGATAGTCTAGTCTGTGAAGAGATCACTAATAATTATATTTCAAAACTGGTATTTATGCTTAAGGTCTATGTGCATTGCGTGGAACACCTTTTAAATGCAGCCAACGGTGTATAGTACCTAACTCTTGCATCATGAAGCCTCTTAAGGCTTTCTACAAAATAGAGATCAGATGTGTTGTTGTTATAGTTTTTTCGCTGAGCAATATGTCAGATATATAAATATATATGTTTATATAAATGTTTTATGTATTTATATGTATGCAATATATATGTGTATGTATCTAATAATGCAATATATACATATATATGTGTATGTATTTAATAATGTATGCTTCTTGCTAGCTAGATTCCCAAGAACATCATCATGACATTCCAAGCTTTAATTGTAAATTTGCTCCCTGTTATTGCAAACTTTTGGATTTATTTCCAAGTATGCTTTGCTCCCTCTGTAACAATGTAATTATCTAGCAAGATTTTGTGACATAAATGTTATGAACCCCTTAGAATTAGTTTTATCTTTGCAGTTAGCTTCTAGTCAGATAAAATAAAGCACTTGGATGAGGCCATCATCCAGGGAATAATCAGAGAGATCAAAATTAATTAATTATAACTGTTTATAAATTAGGTATTTGTTTTGAGATCTCTGCTTTAAATAGAACACATAATATTACCCACATTGCTATTCATGAGCCAAAGCATAAGATAGGCAAGAGATAATTTAAGACATTACAAAATTCTGTACTCTTAGAGATATTTTCTTGAATATATATTCCCTTGATGACTGTAAGACTCTTATTAATTTCCAGCAGACTGAAAATAGTCTAGTGATTTTTGTCTATAATGAAGGCATTGTGGTTTTGGATAAATTTATAGGTCTTACTTCATCATTTTTTACCTTAACATTTAAACTGTCTTTAAAAGAATAATTTTAAAACAATCAATGGAAGAAAAAAGCAAACCTAACCTTTTTCCTCTCCCCACTGAAGCAAACACAGAAGAGATAATTAGAAAACAATCAGAAACCTTAAGTGTTCAATTGCTTTATGGTATTGGAGATACCTTGCACATGCTACAGAAACATTTTGCCATTAAGCTATTTCCACATGTCAAGACTTGAAGGCGTAAGTCACAAACAATGCCACAGCACTTTGGAATTATGATTAATAGGGTAGTATTTATTTAAAGGGGAAAAAACTTACAGATCACCATCAGCCCTCTGCACAACCAGGAAGGGAGTCTAGTCGCCAGCC
>NC_022021.1:34825424-34826744 GCF_000317375.1 Microtus ochrogaster | reverse complement strand
GCTTTTTTAAAGGGAGAGAGACCACGCCCCAATGGGCTGGTATCTCAGTGGCTATAGGCTGGAGGAGCAGAAGGACCTCCCGCAACAAAGACTTCTCTTAATATCAAGTGACTGTATTGAAGCTAAGGTAGTACTAAATTTCTACATCTAATTAATATACTTCTTGGCACATATGTATATGTGATTGTGCCTGAAAAAAACTGATTTTACCAAAATTTTGGGGTTATATTTGTAATACACTTTATAAATTGTATAGTATACATACACATGGTGGAACTTGCCTGTAATACAAGCACTAATTTGTTAGAAGCAGAAATTTAGCTTTAATTTAGGGTCTATTGTTTCTATATAGTGGATTCCAGAATAACTTGGCTACAAAGTAACATTCTATTGGAAAAACAAAAAAAACAAACAAACAAACATAAGATTGGTAACATTGTTCAGAGTAAGCTGAAGATTTTATAGGATATTTGAAAAACTATGGCTGAGAAAATAGTGATTGTAATGCATGTAAATTTGAACAGTAAAATGCTTTATAGGTAGTCTCTGAAAACACGATCGGCAAATCTGTTCAGAAGTAAAGATACTTCAGTTGTTCATTTATTTTCTAACTACTTGTCATGAAAAAGATTTAAATTTCTCATACTTTTCTATTGGCATAGTGTTCAAAAGAAATAATAGCCAAGAAATAAAAAGATTTACTTGTCATAAATGCAGCAAAGTTTTAAAGAATATCATAATGTATTTTTGTTCTGGAATGTATAAAGACAAAGAAGTCAATGATGTTCTGGCAGAGACTAGCTTAATAATAAGACTGAAATCTTAAGTGAAAATGATTGTATTGAAATTTTTTTCCAAAAAAAAATGTGTTACATGTGCTAAGATAAAACTGTGCTCTTTGTATAATAAAATTTGTAATGAAATAAAGCAAAACATAAAAATTTCTCTAATGGAGGAAACACAAGCACGAAGGGATAAATAAATATCAGCCAAACTTTCACAGGCTTTCCTCCAAAACATGTTTTCTGCTTTTGTTGAAACTTGTTTTATTGATCTTTTATTTTCATCATGATAGACTTTTGCCCAAAGCATCTTCCATTTAAATCATCTATTCTTGAGTAAAAGAAAAAGGATTACCATGTGTAACTTACACAAAAGTAAGACCAACCAATTCAAACACTGTATTTCTTATAATATTGGCAGTTTAAACTTGAAACAGCTACTGAATTTTACTAAAAGTAATTCAATTTTTATTAGTTTTTGTCATACCCAGTCCCTTTCTCATATTAGACAGACATTATCCCTGAACAACAGATCCAG
>NC_022021.1:34823195-34823904 GCF_000317375.1 Microtus ochrogaster | reverse complement strand
CCTCTGTCTCCCAAATCCTGGGATTAAAGGTATGTGCCATCACTGTCTGATCTCTAGTGGCTTAATCTGCTCTTCTGATCTTTAGGCAAGTTTTACTTATTAACGTAAAATTATATCACTATAATAAAGCATAGCTTAAGCTAAACAAAAATGGTGCTACTCTCACATATTTTTATTCTTGTTTATTGTCTTTCAACTAGGCTTAAGATAATTCACCAGATAGTGTATGTATTTAAAGAAAGAACCAAAACAAATGGCCATTTTTATTTTTAAATTGAGCATCTGTGTTTGCATAGACTGTGAATAATGTATACTCTTTTTGATTCTGGACACCTCAATTCATTTGACTAACAAAACCCACAAAGAATGCTTATGTATCATTTTGAGAAAAAAATGACAAAAAATTGGAAAATCAACTTTTAAAAAGTTATGTTCTGTAGATGTTTTGAACTCCTCTCAACTATTTCAAAGGTTTCTTTCTGAAAACCAATAAGAATGCTGTAAAGTGAAGAGCCGGCCCTACTTAATTACTTAGGAAATACAAAGATGCTTACTTTGAATGACCTTTTCCAGACACTTAGAAAAATTCTGTATAAACCACCTGAGATCAGTCTAACTTTGTGCTCAAGTTCCAGATATTGGAAGCCCAGGGACTTATTCTTGTCTTTTGAACTGGGAGTTTAAGTATATATATATATATATATATATA
>NC_022021.1:34818851-34822780 GCF_000317375.1 Microtus ochrogaster | reverse complement strand
TATACTTCATTTATATATGTACAAACTAGACTTCATTTACTTTGTTGATGACATTTTTATATATAAATTATTTAATGAGCTCTCATCTTTTAAATTAAATATATTTTATATCATACCTAGAATTATGGCTGTTCTACAAACAACTTCAGTTGATCTGATAGTAGATACTGCTTATACATGGGGAAATAGTAAATACATGGGGAAAAAGTGTAAATCATATTTACACTTACGAAATGGTGACTTAGTCATTTTTTCATAGACATTAGTATTGCCTACCGAATGTCTTCTTGGATTCAGATAGTAATTTGCAACACACTTCAATCACATTTCATCTATGACCTTATTATAGATTGTAAATTGCAGAGTATTTGTTCATAAAGTAAACTGAAGAAAAGTGTTGGGGGCTGTAAATATATTCCATCTTGCTATATGGAAAAATGTAAAAATATATGCCCTGGAGGAAAACATATACATAAACATACATGTATGTATTCTTGATTCTGTATATGTTTATATGTATGTTTGCATGTATTTCCACTTCAGAAAGGTAGAAGACAAGACTCAGAAGCAGAATAAATACTTTTCTTTTAGAGGAAGAGTTTTATTTCACACGTTATTAAAATATTACTGCATAGGGCAGCAATAAAATGAAGAAAGTGGCATTGTTCTCTGCATGCTTTTTTTTAGTACTGCTGAAAATTACTTTCCTTGTGGAATTGACTGTCAATTAGTAACTAGCAGACGGTAGCCATCCCCTCAGTTTTCAATTTTACTAGAAATAATTCTCATATGGTACTGCTCCTTTAACAAGCACCTTTACCATGCGAGACACATATAAAAGTAATTAAATTTAATAGTCTCATTGCTTTTAAGCAAAGCCATATGGTGTACTTAGATTGCAAATTCTAATTGAAGTCAATGAGATTTTATGTAGAAATACTTTTGAAAATCTAGCTGTGTAATCAAATATATATATATGTGTGTGTGTGTGTGTGTGTACACTCTCACTCACGCATGCACAATGCATAATTTTTATCTTGACAATACCATCACCAAATGCCTTTTACATTGTCATTTTTCATATATACAATGGAGTATTATTGTCAAGCTGTGTCTTACTATGAAGAATTACTTTAAAATTAATGATAATTGTTTCTGGTGTATGTTCAATGCCTCTTTTTCATTACCCTTCTATCTAAATTTTAATATTGCAATAATCCCTGGAACTGTGTTTTTGGATTACAGCTGCAGTATGTTACTGAGACATGGCGCAATTCATTCCCATTTATCGGTTCTATTAGGCACTGTGAAATGAAGGCTCCATAAAAGGCTGTAAATGCAGTGGGAAATGACACAGGGCAAACTACCACGGAAATAGCCAGGTGCCTTATTGATTTTCCTTATTCTGAATAAATATTTAGAGAATTTAGTACTCTCGGTGCATCAGAAAAGAAGAAGGGAAAGAGATTGATGAAACAAAAATGTAAATGAATGTACTCGGTGTGTTATGAAGAGAATGCACCCTGCCAATTTCTACCCTATGGCCACACTTTAGTATTTAATTCAGAAATCACTTGACAAGTGTAGTGTGTTTTACCTACTTGTAGCACGGGAAAACTGCTATTTTTTCAAGGTGAAGATTTCAAGGTGAAGAACGTTTTACACAGTCCCTTTGTAAACTCTAATGTCTGCCAATTTCTCAATCAGTGTTGGTTGACTCTAAGGCTAGAAAATACCCAAGCTAGTCTTTCATGCTGCATCAACCCTTTGCAATCAGAACACCTCTGTTCCTAGGAACATTGAGCCAACTGTGAGTTAAATGTGGATTCATACAAACAGCTCTAATTTGAATTTATGATCTTAGATATTATTAAAGCTTTCTTTCCTCTTGATATTTGTAGGCTCTCCATACACAAACTTCCTTTCTATCCCAGGATATATGTGTGGTTTATCTAATGTTTGTTCATTTATACCCTTGAATTATTATTTTACTTTATTCTCTTCTCCCATTACATTCTCTTTTTCATTTTCCCTCAACTGTTGACAATCTACTTCCTCCAACAACTATTGCTTCTATTAATTATTAGTTTCACTATTGGAAAATTTATTTCTTTGTTTCTTTTGTTTCCTTTCTTTTTTATTTAATTTTAGAAATGACACATGTATTTTCAAAATTCTCTAGACTATTTCTTTGACCAATGGGCTTTTTATCAATACATTACTTAGAAAGAAAAAAAACTAATTCTGTGAACATATTTGTTATTGTTATCCCCCAAACTAGTAGATTAGTCTTTCATATATTTCATTCCTAAAAATATAGGTATTAGGAAAAGGGGCTCAGTTGTAGTATGCAAGAGAACCTAGAAACAATCATACATTCTTAAGAATACACTGCTTTTATAATAAATATAATACATATTGAAAGACTTTGTTCTTCTGGTTTAGTTCAAGATACCTATCATTTTTCTTTAATTTGCATTAGTTTCACATAATAACCACAGTCCTGTCCCTTCCCTCTTCCAGCTCGTCTGAACCTTACCCACATCCACCCCTCAGAAAAGGAAAGGCCTCCCATGGGGACTCAACAAAGCCTGGCACATCAAGTTTACTCAGGATCCATGGCCCTGCCATCTGCATCAAGGCTAAGCAAGGTATCCTCCTTAGGGTTTGTGCTCTAAAATATCAAATCATGTACAAGGGATAGATCTGATCCTGGTCCCACTTCCAGGCACCCCTCACATAGACCAAGACTAATAACTGTCACCCACATGCAGGTTTACTTCTGTCCCGTGCAGGGTTCCTAGCTGTCTCTCTAGAGACCCAAGAGCTAGGGTCAGCTATCTCTATGGTTTTGATCACCACCATGATCTTGACACTCATCCCCCATTGATCATATAATCCATCCTCCCTCTCTTTGACTGGACTCCTGGAGCCCGGCCTGAGGCTTGGCTGTGGGTTTCAGCATCTGCTTCTATCAGTTATTGGATGAAGGTTCTAGGTTCTATGATGACAGTTAGGGTAGTCACCAAACTGATTATAGGAAAATGCCAGCTAAGGGACCCTTTCCACTATTACTAGGAGTATTGGCTGGGGTTATCCTTGTGGATTCCTGGGAATTTCCTTAGTACTAGGTTTCTACATAACTCCATAATTACTCTCTCTATTTAGGTATCTCTTTTATTGCTCTCCCTCACCATACCTGTCTCAGGTTGACCACCCTATTCTCTCATTTTTTTTTAATTCCCCATCTCCTTCTATCTGCCCCTCAGCCCCAGTTTATTCAGGAGTTTTCATCTATTTCCCTTTCTCAGGGTGAACCATGTCTGTCTCTCTTAGGGTCTTGTTACCTAGCTTCTCTGGGTTGTGGATTGTAGACTTGCTATTCTTTGCTTTACATCTAGAATCCACTGATGAGTGAGTCCATACTGCATTTTCTTTCTGGGTCTGCGTTACCTACTCAGGTTGAACTCTTTTGTTTCATACATATGCCTGCAAATTTCATGATGTTGTTTTTTACAGTTGAGTATTACTCCAATATATATCACATTTTCTTTACCCATTCTTTAGTTGACAAACAACTAAGTTGCTTCCAGGTTCTGGCTATTATGAATAATGCTGCTGTTGTAGGACTCAACCATGATAAGCTTAATAGGAACAGACCATCCAGAGGAAGTTCTTAACGTTCCAACCATTATCACCTGTCAGTGTAAGACCCAGCTCGATAGTGGTCTGAGTTTCAGCAGTGTACCCTGGGGTAATACCTGGTTGTAGGGAGAACCACAAACTAAGACTACCCAGGCAACACCCAAGAACAGACCATCCAAAGGAAATACCTAACTTTCCAACCATTGAAGATAGGGTCACCTGGCAGCATGCATTCACCAGGACAACCCTAGACAAATGTCAGCCAATCAGGAGTCCTGAACCTT
>NC_022021.1:34815929-34816801 GCF_000317375.1 Microtus ochrogaster | reverse complement strand
TTCTATTTGATGTTTCTTGCATTATTTAAATGCAGCGAGAGGAATGTACATGTCTTATAATTCACCAATGTTGTAAAATTATTTTTATGATAAAAAATATATTTGCTGTAATTTTACATGAAAACTAAGCAGAATCTAATGTGTATGCTATGGACATTATGTCCTCTCAATAATTATTTAGGGCTCTCTAGATTAGAACAAAGGCAGGATCTCCTCACAAAGTTCACCTGAAAGTATTTGTAGAGGTAATTAGAACAGTGAATCTGTTCATTAACATTTCAAATCTCATTTAAATGTAAATGGTTATATTCTCTTTCTGCAACACTAGGTAGTTAGTGTCTTTCTTGAGTAATACGAAAGTTGTTCTCCATTAGGTATAAAAATAAAGAAATAAATTCTGATAAAAGTCACAGTTATCATGGTTATCTGCTTAAGAATGGTATAATTAAAAAGAAACTTTTGTTTTCAGTGTTATTTTACTATGAAAAATGAAACAAATTCAATCTGGGTGTGTGACTTGCTATTGTAATTCTAGCACTTAGAGTTGCATGAAGGAAAGATTTGATATCTGTTTTAACTATAAAAAAAAAAACTCCAGAAGATTTCTAAGAAATATGGCTCATATTACAAAATGCTTTTCACATTAACATGTTTCAATTATAAATTCTAAAATACATTTCTCTACTTGAAGAAAGAAATCAGTAATAAAAAAGTTTATTAAAATCAATAATTTTAAACCTTATATGAAATTTTTACATAATACTGTTTATGCATAAATTATGTTTTCAAAATTTGAAAAAGAAAAACAACCTTTTTACCATTTATTAAAATATAATATGATACAAAATACATATTATAACAAAATAAAATGG
>NC_022021.1:34811364-34815829 GCF_000317375.1 Microtus ochrogaster | reverse complement strand
ATTTAAATTCTGCATGTGAGTAAAGGCATGATACACAGGCGTATAAAAATGTGTGAATTCTTTTAAGACTTTGTTCATTTCTTTATTCCCTTTACACTTTTTTCTTTGTAGAATTATGAGAATACTGCATGTACTTCCTTACAGAATTGTCACAGTGTCAAATTTCATATATTATTTCTGTCATAGGATGTACAGCAAAAATATTTTGAAGTGCTTCAACAACTCTCAGCATCATTGAAAATGTGTAAAATGTATGCACATATAAACTTCTTACTTAGTTTATTTACATGTTAACTACTTTTAAATTTTGATGTTATATGCAGGTTTTTCTGAAATCTTGCGTATTAACACGGTTAATTATGAAATGTGTTTTTATTCAGGGAATTAGAAACAATGTTGAACTCTGGCTTTCTAAGGTGGTGAGATTAGCAGGTATGGCACTTGGTTGATGATCAGGTCTTTAAGGTTGGACCTTCTTGAATGAGATGAATGACTTATGCCTTCAGCGCCTCTATGTTCCTTTTATCACAGGTAACACAGAGAAGAACGCCATCAACATGAGCATATCAGAGATAGAGAAGAGAGAGAGGAAGACAGACATAAACTGACAGACCCTAATTTTTTTGATTCTTTTTTAAAATTTATTTATTAAAAATTTCCACCTCCTCCCCTCCTTCCATTTCCCTCCTCCTGCTCCGCCCCACTTCCCCTCTCCTCCCTCTCCAGTCCTAAGAGCAGTCAGGGTTCCCCGGCCTATGGGAAGTCCAAGGCCCTCCCCAACTCCATCCAGGTCTAGGAAGGTGAGCATCCAAACAGACTAGGCTCCCACAAAGCCAGTCCATGCAGTAGAATCAAAACCCAGTACCATTGTCCTTGGCTTCCCAGTCAGCCCTCCTTGTCAGCCACGTTCAGAGAGTCCGGTTAGATCACATGCTCCATCAGTCCCAGTCCAGCTGGCCTTGGTGAGTTCCCATTAGATCAGCTCCACGGTCTCCGTGGGTGGACGCACCCCTCACGGTCTTGACTTCCTTGCTCATGTTCTCCCTCTTTCTGCTCTTCATTACACCCTAATTAGAATTGGGGTGAACCCAAAGAAAGACATATAGAATTTGGTCTCACCTTCATTACATTATGTTGATACGTCGTCTCACCTTTAAATACCCTCTTATCTAACGGGAGCATATTAAAAATAAAATGTAGCACACACTATGAGTTAAGAAAATTAAAAAAGAAAAATATACTTCTGCCCTTTCAGTGAGACTTCCCAGTTGTTTGAGATCTACAATTTATGTATCCACTTTAAGGAGAAAGCTGACCAAATATATTATTCATAAAACATACTTCTAACTGGCACATGCCACAATCGATGGGCTATAGTATGAACTAGCTCTTTCTCTGAAATATAAATGAATCACCACATGGAAATTATTTATAAAGAAGATGTAATCTGGCACTTATTCTCCGTTTGGTACTTGCATTGCAGCCCTGTTCAAAACGGAAGCAGATGCAGAGATGCACAACCAAGTACTGGGCTGAGCTCTGGAGTTCAGTTGAGGAAAGAGTGGAGGGATTATGTGATCATGACCAGGAATAGAAGCCAGAGAATCAGCTGACCTGAACTTGTGGAAGCTTACAGACTCTGGATGGACAATTGGCAAGCCCTCATGGAACTGTCTTGGGCCCTCTACATCTTTGTGACTGTTGTGTAGCTTTGTCTTTTGTGGGGCCCCTGACAGTGGAACCAGGACCTGTCCCTGATGCATTGTTTGGCTCTTTGGAACCTATTCCCTATGTTGGGACGCCTCCTTCAGCCTGGAGGAGGAGCTTGATGCTACTTCAGCTTGTCATTTTTTGTTGATTCCCATGGAGGGGCTTACTCCATCTGAGTGGAGACAGAAGAGAGGTGGATGGAAGGGAGGCAGGTGGAGAGAAGGAACCAGAGGAGAGGAGGGAGGGGAAACTGTGTTTGGTAAATAAAATAAAATTTAAATAATGAATTTAAAAAACCCGAACAAAGAGGAGACAGAATCTGAATTCAGACTTCTACATCTTTAAATTAATCTCCTTATCCAGTAAAGGTAATTGGCTTGCATAATTTCAATGCAGACAATAAAATGCTGGTTGTTTCTACATTATACCCAGAAATTTCTCTTTTAATTTCAATAGGTTAAATGGAGAAAGAACTAGTAGGTGACATATAGGAACTAGTAGGTGACATATAGGGCTTTGACAACAGTGAACTGATGGGGTTGATGATGGCATATAAATTACAAAAGGACTGACTATAACAAACTGATAAATTTTAGTGTCGGAATATGAACAACAGTGATGTTAGATAACAGATAAATAGAGAATTTGATAATAAGGGGAAAGTTAATTAATGTGCATCATTACTTCATCAATGAATCCATCAGGTATGTGCACCACACAGATATAAATTCACACTGTCCACTATTTCTCTTCAAACTCTTAATTCTCTACATTTTTTTCCGTCTTTGAAACTACAGACTGTCAAGAAGCTCAGCGATATTTGTTCACTTAAATGAACTACTATTTTTGAACTAATTCTATTGTTTTATGTGTGTGGTGTCTGCGTGGGTGAATGCATGAGAGCACTCATTTTATACAGGAATAGGTGCCTGTGTATGATCAATATGTCCAAAAATGCAACCTGTGTTTCCCTCTATCACTCTTTGACTATTTTCTGAGTCAGGGTGAGCCCTTTAACCTGTAGCTTGAGTTTTGTTTTTTTCTGATTGACAGCAAGCTATAAATCCCGAGATTTTTTATGTCTCTGTGCCATTGGTCTCCGTCAGGTACCTAGTTTGTTAAGTTGGTGCTGGAAACTAAACTGCACTTTTCTGAGCAGAGCACATATTAACTCTTGAGCCATCGCTCTTCCCCAATAGTACAGTTTTCTTACTATTGTGGTTTATTATTTATTAATAGGTAACAGTTTATCATTTATGGATGATGAAGCACTATATACCCTACAAATATTGTTTTTTAGTAATATTCTTCATACTAATTATATAATTAGTGAGATTTTTCTACTCACTCATAATTTTGAACACAGTACTCTTAAGTTTGTGGAAACTAGTAAAAATTGAGTATTTTTTACATTTTAGATCCTAAAACAATAGCTACTATGAAAGATATGTGTATTTTAGAAACATGTGAGTTGCCACATTGCCTTGTAAATTATCGCATAGAAGGAACCATGAAAATTGAATTATAATGGAGAGCATTAGTAGGTTCTTGAATTAATTTTGGGCATGTCCTTGTGTATGTAATATAAGCTCTCTGAGCTGAATGAGCCCTGATAATGCAATGGTGATGAAGTAGGTGCCTCTAGAATCTGCTTGAAATACACCTGCTATAAACAGCCTAGCTCAACACTAGACACATTGTTTCAAATATATTTGCTTTCAATTTCTTATGGTTAATTACGTTTTTGAAAAAGTAGGAAATATCACTGAAGTTTTCAACTACACAAACAATAAAATTGCCAACATCATATAAAAAAATTCTGCTACCATTTTAACATGTTAACTAAAAACCCAAAAACTGCTTATATATGAAAATGAGTTTGTGATTCTTTTATAAATTCACTGTTAAATTTTTAGAACCACTTAAGCTTAACCATAGATGGAGAGCATTATTTATTTCAACAATGGCGAGGGGCTGATTTTACAACAAATATAAAACAAATTGTTCAAGCTACAGTTTATGATCACATTTCTCATCATTGAAGTGCTAAATTCTTGGGTGATCAGTCTTAAGTTATCATATAAAATTATACTTTTGAATCTTAATGGAAATTTCAAGACTAAAATTCATTTTAATCTTTATTTTATGCCGCACTCAATCAGTGAAGAAGCTATTACAAAGATTAAGAACTGTCATATAAATAAAACCCGGGGGAGCCAAAGCAATCCTGTACAATAAGGGAACTTCTGGAGGCATCACAATCCCTGACTTCAAACTCTACTACAGAGTTACAGTATTTAAAACTGTCTGGTATTGGCATAAAAACAGGCAGGAGGACAAATGGAACTGAATAGAAGACCTGGATATTAATCCACATACCTATGAACACTTGATTTTTGACAAAAACAAGAACAAAAATAGAAAATGGAAAAAAGAAGCATATTTGACAAATGGTATTAGCATAACTTATAACTGTGTATCAACATGTAGAAGAATGGAAATACATTCATATCTATCACCATGCATAAAACTCAAGTCCAAATAGATCAAAGACCTCAACATAAAGCCAGCCACACTGAACCTCATAAAAGAAAAAGTGGGAAGTACACTTGAACACATTGGCACAGGAGACCACTTCCTAAATATAACCCCAGCAGCACAGACACTAAGAGAATCAATTAATAAATGAGACCTCCTAAAACTGAAAAACAAGTCAACAAGACAAAATGGCAGCCTACAGAATGAGAAAAAAATC
>NC_022021.1:34806144-34811264 GCF_000317375.1 Microtus ochrogaster | reverse complement strand
GCATAACTTATAACTGTGTATCAACATGTAGAAGAATGGAAATACATTCATATCTATCACCATGCATAAAACTCAAGTCCAAATAGATCAAAGACCTCAACATAAAGCCAGCCACACTGAACCTCATAAAAGAAAAAGTGGGAAGTACACTTGAACACATTGGCACAGGAGACCACTTCCTAAATATAACCCCAGCAGCACAGACACTAAGAGAATCAATTAATAAATGAGACCTCCTAAAACTGAAAAACAAGTCAACAAGACAAAATGGCAGCCTACAGAATGAGAAAAAAATCTTCACCAACCAAACATCAGACAAAGGACTGATCTCCAAAATATACAAAGAACTCAATTGGTTATCAAAAGAAAAAATAATACAATTAAAAAAATGGTGTATAGACCTAAATAGAGAACTCTCAACAGAGGAATCTAAAATGACTGAAAGATACTTAAGGAAATGCACAAGATCCTTAGTCATCAGAGAAATGCAACTCAAAACAAATCTGAGATTCCTTCTTACACCTCTAAGAATGTTCAATTTCAAAAATACTGATGACAATTTGTGTTGGAGAGGATGTGGGGTAAAGAGAACATTCCTGCATTTCTGGTGGGAGTGCAAACTGGTACAGCCCCTTTGGATATCACTATGGTGATTTCTCATAAAATTAGGAAATCTTCCTTAAGATCCAGCAATATCACTTTTAGGTATATGCCCAAAGGATGTTCAATTGTACCACAAGGACATGTGTTCAACTATCTTCATAGTAGCATTGTTTGTCATAACCAGAACCTGGAAACAACCAAAATGCCCCTCTGCCAAGGAATGGATAACAAAAATGGGGCACATTTACAAAATGGAGTACTATACAGCAGAAAAAACTAATGACATCTTGAAATATGCAGGCAAGTGGATGGATTTAGAAAATATCATATTGAGTGAGGTAATCCAGACCCAGAAAGATAAATATCATATGTAATCACTCATAAGTGGCTTTTAGACATAAAGTAAAGAAAACCAGCCTACAAATCATAATCCCAGAGAATCTAAAAATAATGAGGACCCAAAGACAGACATATACATGGATCTAATATATATGGGAAGTAGTAAAAGGCAAGATCTCCTGAGTAAATTGGGAACATGGGACCATGGGAGAGGTTTGAAGGGAAGGGTAGAGGAAGGAATGGGAGCAGAGATAAACATATAGCTTAATACAATCAATAGTTGAAACAAAACAAAAAAAAATGTCATATATCAATGCAAAATTTAACACACTTATATGACTTGTGTTTTGGATATTTCAAATGCAAATTTCCAAACATAAATTGAGCACTTTGATGAACAGTCATTTTAGTTCATATTTTGAATGAACAGAAACACACAATATCCATGTAGTACAACCAGGTGAGAGAAAAGTTGATAGTTACCTATAAAATGATTTGCAAATTGAATATAGTGCAACTTCACTATTCAAACATTTTGCAAAAAGGAAAGCTGTTTTCACATTATTACGATATCACTGGTGAAAGATGAGTTTTCAAAGAAAAGACTGTTTTTGTAAACTATACATATTTGTAGATGGTATAATTTGAAAAGTGCCCAATTATTTCAGTTATTAAAGTGATTGAGCATGTCGAGTCATTTTTCCTGTCAGCTATTCCCAGGATTTTGTTGTTGACATTGCAAATTCTTTAAGAAGCATCTGACTGCTTAACTTTGAACACGTCAGCGTCATTGTCTTTGATTGGGAAAGGGCTCTATTGCTCCTTGGATGCATCACACAAGTGGTGACTGATTTCACTACACCTTTCTTTTCCATCACTGTGTTTTTGTAAGGACTCCAATTTTATCCTTTCTAAACTAAGCTTTCACAACATGATACTATTTTTTTTTCTCTATTCATGTTCTTTTCACAGTTATAGTTAAACATCTGCTTCTTGGTTGGCAAAGTGCCATGAATTTCTAAGTTATTCTCACCCAAAGTAGCATTTTGTCATTGCCTGGCTTCTATGCATTTGTAGAGTTTGAGCAACTTATATCTGTCATCACAACACAGGATGATTTTAGAAAGGAAGTAATTGTAACCCAGGCTAACTGGCAAAAGAAAGAACAGGAAAGTTATTTGATGCCCCAATTTACTACCTGGTTAAGCTAATAACAAAATCATTATTTTTGTTATATTCTTTAATTATGCTTGTTTTACAATATTTAAATAAGGCAAATAAATTAATTGTTAAGTATTAGGATACTTCAATAAAGAGCTTATTCACTGAAATTATATGTTTCAGCAGTTAAGCACTTGTGCCCAAGCCTTCACACTTAAGTTTATTCCAAAAACCCATATGGTAGGTAGAATGAAAGAACCAGCTTCCAGAAGTATTCCTTTGACTGCCGTCTCTCCAAGACACACTTTATATAAATGTAAAACTTTATAAAAAATGCTTCTTCTTGATTTTTGTTTCCATATTCTATATGCCAAATCTTAATATTAACAAATTTAAATATAAAAATTGCTAGAATTTTGCTTAATTTATTAATTGTGTTGGCATGTGGTATATTAAAGCAGTTTTATTAAGTCAAAAAAGTTGCTTATTTATGTGATGTACAGAAAAGATCCCTGAAGCAAGCAACCATGTGGACCTTTAAAGAAAAGAGATGCTAAGGGCAATGGGAATGAAAGATTCCAATCATCACTCGAGGAAAATTCTACAGATGTTGATAAATGTGGCATAGCATTTGCAGCATGTTATTAGGCATGGAATATATACTTGTTCCCTGGATATGTGTCTACTAAATGTTGAGAAAATGCTAATTCCACAAGAGAAACTGCATTTGGTGCAAGTGCTTTGTTACCAAAGATTCTCCTGATTGCCAATGGATCTCCTGCATTATGTAACAGTCATGCCCTCATCCCCGCAGTAGAGACTATTTAAGTTTGATTACAATCATATTCCTTTTGGTCAGCAGAAGTCAGTTTTACTGAGGCAAGCAGTGATGTCACTTGTCATAGAGATGTTCACTACACAGCATCACCTTAGAGCAGAAAATTGGACTAATTCAGAATGAAAAAGATTGTCTGTCAAATTTATATCATTGTTAGGTCTTCCACAAATCTATACATTGTTGAGCTTTAAATAGGGAATAAAATCTTCCCATTCTGACATCACCAAACGTTTTTATCTTCTAGGCCTGTGAGTCATTGTCAAGATATTTCCTTCTACTTGTGAATTATTATGCAACCGTAAAGTGTGTCCCGTTGAGAAAAAATAACATTATGTGTTGGAGTTGGTAGTATATGAGATTATAATAAACAACATAATTTAGTAAAGAACTAAATTATGGCCTCCTAAAATTCTGAAGTGGAAAATGAGACTTTAGCTACCACTGTGGACCATGTATGTGTGGATGTATAGAGTTGATTAGCTTCACTGAAAATGTTGGGTCAAACCAATGCATTCTCTAATGAAGTCAATTAGTCAAGAGACAGTTCTACATATTTTGCAGTTAATATTAACTTCTTATGATATTTAATCTCCCTCCCCCCCCCCGTCCCTCCGTCCCTCCCTCCCTCCCTCCCTCCCTCTCTCTCTCTCTCTCTCTCTCTCTCTCTCTCTCTCTTTCTTTCTTTCTTTCTTTTTTTTCAAAACAGGGATTCTCTGTGGCTTTCGAGCCTGTCCTGAAACTAGCTCTTATAATCTAGGCTGGCCTTTAACTCACAGAGATCTGCCTGTCTCTGCCTCCCAAATCCTGGGGTTAAAAGTGTGTGCCATCACTGCCCGGGTTGAGATTTAATTTTAATTCAGCATGTGTTTCACCCACAATATTCATGGTTCTTACAGATTATGCAGCAGTATGTCGTATCAATAAACTCTAATATACTTAGAAGTGATTGCTCAAGTAGGTCGTTGTTTTCTTTCAATGTTTTTGTTATTGTCAAACAATTTTTCCAAAGTGTATTTAGCTTTATAAAATATTTCTAGCAAGTTGAAAATAATCTGACAATTTCTTTTAATATAGTTCTTTGCTAAACATTGTGACAATCTAATGTTAGACTATGTTAACTTTATTTTTATGGTCATTTTAACTTATATGTCCTTAATTATTTTTTTTTGTTGGAAAACTTTCCACAAGGTTATTTGTCCAATAAACAGACTCTTACCTTCACTTCTCTTGGCAGCTATCACTCTAGAATGAAAGAAAAGTGGGAAGCTGTACAGTGACAATTGTTTCTGTTAATTATTTTTTTTAAATAAAAAAATTAAATTAGAGGAAGTATTCATTTCCACAAAATTATATATATTCATCAGAAAGATAGCTGCCAGGATATGAGGGTTGTAGAGAAACTCCTGTAACTTTAGCTGTATCTGAAATTAATTAAAATAGTGTAAGGACATTTAAGGTTGAAAACATAAAGCACAATCTTATTTAATGCCAAATACTTTAACAAGAAAATGCGAACAGCTGATTATTAGCTAGCATGAAGCTTAAACTCAAGTAAAGACTGTAGCATTACTAAGGACTGGACATAAAGCATATGGCCATGTTCATAGTTTTTACATTATCTAAGCAATCTGTAAACCACTGCTTTCCTGAAAGTGAACTATTACTTTAATTTTGGTCAACATCTGTGAGTTTTACATTAGTGAATAACCTGGCAGTAAAAAGAACAGTGGTGCATACCAGGAGTGCTGTATGGCTCTTTTATTTTCTCACACAGCATATTTAAAATAAAGCAAGATGATTGCACTTGTATTAATGTGACAGACTGGCAATGGAATGCACATGTTTCTCATCTTTGCTTCTGTTATTTCCAAGTACCCAATTATCTTTTACTGTATGTGGAATAGAGAGGTACTACTTGTGTTTTGAATAGGGAAGTGAGGCAGGTCCACAAATGAACAAGGCATTTTCCTAGCAAATACTAGTACTTGTACTTTGAGTCTTCAAAGGTTATGAAGCTACATAATCCAAGAATATGCGTTAATATTTTGTGGTACTTATACTATTGAAGGACACATAGAAAAGCAAAGAAAGAAGAAGGGAATTATGTGTCCTAGAGAATTTGAAATGCTGTCACAAATAATTCAATAGTTATCCCCTTTCTTTTCTTTTTCTTTCTTTT
>NC_022021.1:34803245-34806039 GCF_000317375.1 Microtus ochrogaster | reverse complement strand
ATCTAGGTCATCATTGTTGTTTAGCTTCACTATCAATTTTTAAATTAAATTTTCAATTTTAATTTTACACTTCCAGGAAAGTGTTATTAAAGAATATATACCAGCTTATAAACCTTAGTAATAATTGTTTTCAATGGCCATTTTCCTTTCCTCTTATAGCATCTCTGATGGTAAAGATTGCTTGCATTGATTAATTTTTAAAAAATATATACTTTCTTTCAAGCAGGAATTTTAGAGTCTGGCCTTTTTGTGTTGGAATAAAGTTAAAATGTATGTGCCCTTGAGTTCATATTATCAATATTCTTGTTTCATCATTAGTAAAATGTAGTATTAGTGAACTAGTAAATGTAGAATTAACAGACCAACATTATTATGTTGTGGGAATGATTTGAAAAATTGACATTTTAATTTTCTAGTGTTTACATAAGTATCCATGTATTGAGTGTTATTTAGTGATAATCAAACAATATTTAAAATTTATCAATGATATTAGAAGAAGGTGATCATCACTCTTATAAAATACCAAATTTTGTTACATAGTATTAGCAACAATAATTTGTATATTTCATGATGGGATCAAGTGGATAGAATTAAAAAAAAAAGGAGTATCTTCTGTCGTGGGTTAATCTTGTAACCTGATTCTTATCATCATGAAGAGTCATATGCTATTAAACATCTTAAATTCCATATTCTGTAAGTTCTTCAAGTGTTTGAAAATTATCAGTTTAAAATATACCTCTTTAACCTTGAAAACAAACCTAATGTGACTACAAGTTGGAGTGTTATAGATTAACTACTAATTTCATTTTTATTATACACTGAATTTTTTAATGAGCTGCATAAGCAGAATACCCTAAAAAAGACTAAAATAAGAGTTATAACAAAATATTTTTATATTTGTATCTATATATAAAAATCCAGGCCAATGCAAAATATCTGAGATTCAAAGTTGTATTTTTATTCTACATTTCTATATTTCCTCTAAATGATAACAGGCATTCATAACCTAACAAATAATCAACAACTATCCACTCTGTTTCTTAGAAATTTGAATGTCGTATTCTCCAAAATGTTTTCTGTTGTCTGTGGGTGAAGGCATCTTTAGAGGTTGCTGAGAAGGTTGAGATAATGGCTCAGTCCCGAGATGACTACTTGTAATCTTTGTTGATATATATCATCTCTTTAGATTCAGAAGGTCAGCCCTGATCAAACCTTATCCATATTAACCTGGAAAGAATCCACAGTCCCTCATTTCCTATGGAAACAAAAGCATTACTACTCTCCCAAAGCATTTTTGATTTTCCTTTGACAAGCACATTTTGACTTCCATTTTTAAGTTAAGGCTTTCTTAAAATAAATAGGCTGGTTCATTTCAGCAGCTCCTCCTTCAATTCCATGCCTGTCAGCAATTGTCACTTGCTTATCACCAATCAAAAAGTTCAAGATCAATGTAGCACCATACAAGTCAAACTCCCTGTGTGTTTCCCATCACAACGTGGTTTATTCTTTTTTATATTACTTTATTTCTCTCCTTATTGACTCTATTTTTAAAACTATTTTAATATAAATATCTTTATCCTTTCTCTTTTCTTTCTTAAGACTATGTACATTGTTAAACACACTATACACTATATTCTGTTTTATAAGATTTTTTCCTGCCTTGATCTGCTTTTTACTGCATATGTCTATCTTTTTCTGACTGATTCAGCCTTAAATGGGTGGCTCCACCCACTTCTCAGGACCCTGAGAGCCAAGGCTAAAGCTTATGGGCTGGACTTAGGTAGGTGACCAAGAACTTCATTCAGCCCCCACATCAGGAATATCAGTGCCCTACCCTGTGGCAGGCATTTTTACTTAATTTTCTGTTTCTGCTTAGCATAAAAAAAAGGCTCTTTACATGCTCTGCTGTAGGCAGAACTTCTTAAAGGAGCACTGTCCCTGTGTCCCTGCCATTTTATATTATTGTTGTTGTTCTTGTTGTTTTATTTTGTTTCTTTGTTTTTTAAGCTTTCTCAGGCCCTAGGGAAAATCCGGCCCCATGTTGGGTGACAAAATGTACATGTATTTTTCTTAGTCTTTGGGGGTGGGCCAGTCATCTCTCAGATAAATACACGAAGATTTATTCTTACATAAGAATTCCAGACCTAGCTTCACTTGTTTCTAGCCACCTTTTTAACTTAATTTATACCATTTTCCCTTTAGCTAAATTTTATTTCTAGGGTTTTTACTTCTCTTTATTCTTTATATATTTCATTCCTTCTTATTCCAGCTTTGACTATGTTGTGTGGTTGGGTATATATTCTAGGAATATGTTTCTTTGGAAAAAATAGCAAGGTAAAATTTTACGACTTTTCTATGATGACAGGTTTCAGGAAGAAAGCAGAGTTGGTATTAATGATAAAAAGTGGGCTTTCTGGATATATATTTTAAGCAACATTGTGAGAATAGCTTCAGTTATTAGGGTTACTTTTTCTAGTAACTTGGCAAGATGAAGAAGAGATCAGTGCAAATATTTTGGAAGTTTATCTGAATGAACTGTATCCAACTTATGAGAAGTCAGCTGCAATTGCAGGAGGTGAGAAGAAACACCAGTACGGCTGGAGTGAAATGAAAAGCGAAAGACTTCCATTTGCTTTGCACAGAGCAAATTTAGGAGGGAATAACACATATAGCACTTTGGGAATGATACAGGACACCATTAAGCTATAATTGCCTAATGAAAAGAGTAGCACTCTATGAAGGTGTGTGTGTGTGTGTGTGTGTGTGTGTGTGTGTGTGTGTGTGTGTGTGTGTG
>NC_022021.1:34794994-34802865 GCF_000317375.1 Microtus ochrogaster | reverse complement strand
TGCATCCAAATATACTAGGCTCCCTCAAAGCCAATCCAATATGTAGACACAAATAAGCACATTATGAACCAATAATGCAATTTAAAATTACTTTAAATAATATTGTCTTCTTTAATATAAATACATATTAATAATTTACTTATTTAAAAATAATTTGTTATTACACTTTATTCTCTACTCCATAATACCTATATTGTTACTTTTATTTATGATGATAAGGTTATAAATTTTATATAAATATTATGTATTGTTTCCATATAATTTCATTCTATACAGACTAATTGATATAAATTTGTATTTTATTATAAATTCCCTATACATGAAGCAACAGGTTTATATGGCTATAAACTTGAACTCTACATAAGACAGTCATGTATGTTAGGTCAAGGCTGGTACAAAAAAAAGCAACAGAAAGAAATCTTTCTGGTATGTGAGCCAGAGAATGAAACATAACAGTAGCAATAATAATAGCATCACTTACAATAAAAATAACTGCACATTCACTACAGAAAAAAAATGGCAGCTGAGATGATAATATTCGACCCACAAAGCTATTCTAAAAAGAGTGTCAAAATACACAATCAATCAACCTGTTTTACAGGATGTTCCACCTTATGGACAACTTCATGATTTCCTCAACAAGAAGTTAAATTTTATGTTCAAAAATTTCTTTATGAGTAATGATATTTCTGGCTTATTTCATATATTGTTTATATGGCCAATGAAAATATGCTTCAATGGCAACAGTATAATGTTTTGAGGCATTGTAAAGCTATGGGTCCAATTGTGAAAATCTCTAAAGCCTGGTTTGCAGTTCAATCACTACCTGCTTTTTTATAGATGGTAAAATTACCCAATGATTCTCTGCATCACATGGTCACAAATCTGTCAAGATTTCAAGCTCTGCCCCATAAACACAATACTTAACAATGCTTAGAAAATATTTGATTTTATTGGTGACATATAAAATATCATTGATGGAGGTAGAGAATTTTATGTTCCTGTAAAGCCTTAGAAAAAAAAAAACTTTATTTTTCTAAATTGCACTGTTGATACTTTGTCTTTAAAGCTTTGATTTGCTGTTGCTATAAGCAATATGTCCAGTGTTTATATTTAATCTTAAACTGAAACAAATAACACTACAATTTTCAATATTTAGTATAAGAAAATGACATTTTAAGTACCAGAATATTTTAAGCATTTATATACTTCATAATGTGTTGACTGTCACATTTACATATCAACATATAACTCTCACCTTCCAGTAGATTCTAACTCACTGACATATTGTAGAATTGTAAAAAGTAAGCTTGTTCCCCATAATGATAATGCTTGTAGTATTGTTAAAAACTATACATTCTGCAAGGGCACAATGTTTACCATTGTTGTAATTACATGTGTGTGTCATATACAATCATAATTTGGTAGAAAGAGACAATTGATCCTTAAGGAAATCACAACCTAACTATTGATGTATGCACATCTACTAAAATTAATGTGTTACAAAATTTTTACACATTAATAGCATTGTGAAATATAGAACATTTTGGCAATGAAATAAACAATGCAGTCACAATATAAAAAAGATCAATTCTGTGTTGTGGATGCTCTAGGTTATCATTCTAACTGAATTCTGTTTACACAGGTACTGGTTGTAATACAAGAAGGAAATGTGCCTACTTCTTGGCCTATTTGCTTTCAAAGTTTCAGCATGCCTTCATCAATAGTGATCATTACTATTCAAAAATATCCTTTGTAACATAGAAAATCATATTTCATTCATTTTATTTTTGGTAGCTTTTATCTCTTGCTCACTTATTTCCTGTTAATCAAATATTGAATTGTTCCTGAAAATTGGCAGTTCAAACTTTTTTTTAGGGAGTTGTGATGCTCTAGAGCTTCAAATCCCAAGTTTTGACCTACATATCCTGTAACTTTTTGGATCAGTATCTTCACTGCTTCTGATGCTACTTCTTAAAATCTAAGTCCCGGGTCACATCAATGCGATTTCATTGTTCTTAGAGTTGGCAGTACTTTTTTCTTATTTTGCAGTATATCCATTTTCTTTCTCCAATACCATTTTCAGTATGTTCCTTGGGATAATATTATATTTGTCAGAAGCTTTACTTAAAGATTTTGTATGTATGAGCCCCTTTCTAGTTTCATAAGTTACCCTGTCACAAATTTTCTTTTTCTAAGTCATCTTCCTAGCTTGTATCATATTATAATGTGGAATTTCTTTATCATGTGTCCTCTGTATTTGTTGATTCTCTTTGCTGAGGAAAAAACAAACATAAGTACATTTTTTTTTAATTTTTCCATTCAAAATTTACACTTCCTCCCCTCCTCCCAATCCCCTCCTGCTCCCCCCCACACTCTCCACCCTCCTGCTCCCTCCTTAAGAGAGGGCAGGGAACCCTGCCCTGTGGGAAGTCCAAGGCCCTCCACCCTATATTCAGGCCTAAGAAGCTTTGCATCCAAATATACTAGGCTCCCTCAAAGCCAATACATGCGGTAGAAACAAGTCTCAGTGTCTTTATCAATAGCTTCTCAGTCAGCCCCCATTGTCAACCTCATTAAGACAGTTCGGTTTGATTGCATGCTCATTCAGTCCTGGTCCAGCTGGATGTGGTGAGCTCCCATTAGAACAGGCACTCTGTTTAAGTGGGTGCACCAATCTGACTTCGTTGCTAGTCTTCTCCCTCTTTCTGCTCTTCAACTGGACCTTGGGAGACTGGGGAGAGCTTGGGGGAGTGGGAGGGTGGAGATGGAGGAAGGGCGGATATAGGAGCAGGGAAGAAGATATCTACATTAAGGGAGTCATTTTAGGGGTGGCAAGAGACTTGGCTCTAGGGGGGATCCCAGGTGTCCATGGGATATCCCCAGCTAGGTCCTTGGGCAGCAGAGGAGAGGGTGCCTGAACTGTCCTTGCCCCACTATCACACTGATGATTATCTCGAATATCACCATAGAATCGTCGTCCGGCGATGGATGGAGATAGAGACAGAGACTCTCATCAGAACAACGGACTAAGTACATATTATTAACAAAATAGTGCTTTTTATTTTATCAATAAACTCATTTAGGTTTGTAATTTCACTGAATAAATGACTTGCTAATATAAAACCTATCAATGTAAATACACCATTTAAATATGTTTTAAAATTTAATAATAATTCCAAAAAGTATCTGAAATTTTAAAACAACATAATTCATCAGTATATAGATAATATTCTTCAGTCATAAGAAGCTCTACTTATGAATATTTTTCTTGAGATAATTTTATTAAATACGCTTTCAACTACAAATAGAAAAGCAATACTTGGGTTTGATCATCATTATTCAGTGCCTTTAATGACTGAGTGATTAACTTTAAAAATTAAGAGATAGTTAAATGATACTTATGTCTTTAAAACTGTTTTATACATCCTGTAATTCCATGAAACACCTGTAGTGCATAAAGTACACTAATTAATTATATTGTTCTCCTGATGACTTAAAGATGCTTAATTATTCTGAATTTGCATCTGAAGTGGAATATAAAGCTCTGGAAAACAATTTCAGCCACATATCATGATACCTTATAGGAAAACTGTTTCAATTTCTTTTTGTATAATTATTCAACTTTTCTGACTTAAATTCTAGGTTGCCCACGGAAATTGCACCCACAGTGTTCGAGATGGCTATTTCTTTTAAAAATCAACTTGGTTATAACTGGAATGAATGACAATCATTCACCTGTGAGAGATATTTTTGCTTGGTTTAAAGTGGGTGAATGCACCTCTAGTTTGGATCTTTGAAGAAAAAGGACATCTTGATGTTTGAAAACATATTCCATAAATCTAGTCTAAGCCTTACGCTTGACATCTATATAAGAACTTAGAAGAAGGGAGCTGTGGTGATGATATTTTGCTTGTGATTTAACAAATAAAGTTCGCCTGTCTCTAGATCAGAGTGCAGAGCTAATCCAGGAGAGGCCAGAAAGTAGTGGCACCCACCTTTAATCCTAAAACTCAGGAGGCAGAGGCAGATGGATCTCTGTTAGTTCAAGACCATCCTGGTCTACAATAAATTGATCCATTCTAAAAGAAAAACAGAGCTCACACAAAGGTTTTCCTAGCACTTGGGTGTCACATGACTTTAATCCCAGCACTGCAGAGATGGAGACAGGAATGATATGGCTGGGGAGCGAGAGCAATATAAAGTAGGAAGAGACAAGAGCTTAGTGTAGTTTAAGGTAGCTGTCTCAAGCATTCAGTCTGAGGAGCAGTCAGTCTGAGGCATGTAGTCTGAACAGTCAATCTGAGAAGGAAGTCAGCGGACGGGTTTGCCCCTTTGTTCTGAGCATTGTTAGAGGTAAGAACTTTCTAGTGGTTGACTGTTCTGCTTTTCTGATCCTTCAGCATTAACCCATATATCTGACTCTGGGTTTTTATTATTAATAGCAATTAGCTTTTATGATACAGGAAGATTTTCTTCTTTACATGATTTGCCCCTACCTTGCTAGGAATCCATTTCTTTAATGGAATTGGAACCTTCTTCTTTGGGGTACCAGCATATAATAAATACAAGCTGAAACACCAAAACTTATGGACTAAGCAACTTGGATTCTTGGATTTTCCATTCAAAACCAGCTAATGTTAGATTAGCTGAACTACAGCCTTTAAGTCATCCCAATAAATCATATATACATATATTCCAAAAGTCTCTCTAATGTACACACACACACACACACATATGAGAGGTAGATAGAGAGATATTCATTATATAAATTCTGCTACTCTAAAAAGACTTTAACATCTTAGCTGATTTTCACCAAGTCTATCTCCCAAAGATATATAATATGAAGGATTTTTCCTCAGTTACTAGCTCTGTTTGGAGGTAGTACAAATTTTATAAGATGGGTTCCTGATGGAAAATTTTGTCATTGAAGGCACAACTTTAATGAGGACAGTGGTTTGGAGGACGTTCATACTATCTGGACACAAAGAGGTTATCAGTCTCTTGCTGTATCTTTTCATGTTCAGAAATAAAAGTCCCAAGGCTCTATGGTTATGAAATTAAACCACTGAAATCCATATCTGCTTTGACTTGGTATCTGCTTAAAGCTGGAATTTTGACAGTGATGGAAGACAAAACAGAACCTTTATGTCTATATATTCCAATTATTTTTCTTATAAACAATCTGGTCATATGTCTTTTAAGAAACACAAAATTTTGAATGAAAGAAAGTTAAATTTCAACTTACCTTCAATTTCATTCACATCAAATTAGTCATATAATTTTCTTATCACTGTATGTGTTAGCTGACACTCTTAATCTTTCCTTTATATTGATAAGTTCTTCATGGAAGCTACCTAAAACCTTCACAGTGTAGAAAAAATATTAAGATTAAATTTTGTGTTTAACAACAATTGTGTCCAAGGTATGAATTCTATTGATTTCTGTACAAAACACTTTTTATAAGAAGTAGATATATTTATGACAGTTTTAATTTTAAAACTTATTTTCTAATGGTCCTTTATATGGGAACAAATTATTAACAAACTAAGCTCTCTTCGTTGGTGAAAACATATGGATTAGATCTTCTGCTGCTCCTTTCAGTTTGCTCTGTTGAGGTGAGCTGCACCGTGGCTTGTCTCAACGCACCTATTGTCCATTATAACCAATCACGGTCCTTTCCTCTCCCAGGTGCTTTCCTTCTCATAACTAATGAAGAAAACAAAGATATAGTCTAATCCACCTAGCATGGTATTTCAAAGCATACCCTGTAGCTCTTTTCTTTAAACTCATTTTTCTTCATGTTTCTTTAATGACTTTATATTTGATATTTTAAAATCACCATAGTTGTTCTCTCAGAGATACTGTGGAATCTCTTTGTTTACTTATTAATTTGTACTGTCATCACATTATATTTTGAAATAGTGTTGTATGTATCTTATGGTTTTAAAGTTTTATTTTTTTTAAAATCCCAGATGAAGGGCTAAGAGAGTAAAGGAAAAAGAGCATGCATGTTGAAAACTAGATGAACCCTTATGCATCATCGTTTACTAAGCCCTAGACTGAAAAGACTTGTAAAAATGAAGCAGTCATTTAACACACCCATCACAACTTTATAATACAATGAGTATTTGGGAATATTTAACACACACTATTAAATTTCTGTACAAGATATAATATTCTCTGTAGAGAGTATGTATTAGATGCAAATACATCCTGAAGAAAGTAGCTACTCAGCTCGGGACTGTGTCATGGACTTTCTCGTGTACTTGCTAAAGTCAACTATAACAGACAATCCCAGATACATCTTCTGTAGCTGTCCTGAGACATTTGAGAAAGCACTGACTCTGAGAAAGCACTGATTCTATCTGAAACCCATAAGAGTAACACATCAGCCAGGCGTAGGTGGCACAAGCCTTTAATCCCAGCACTAGGGGGGCAGAGACGGGCAGATCTCTATTAGTTTGAAATAATGAAAAGGAGTGAAGTAAAAATGACAGGTATCAGGTAATTAGCCTCATTCTTTTCATTATTTGTTTAATGGCTACCAAACCAACTTCTTTTTTGTTGTTTTTGCTTGTTTGTGTGTTTGTTCATTTATTTCGTTTTTCAAGACAGGCTTTCTCTGTATCTTTGGAGCCTGTCCTGGAACTAGCTCTTGTAGACTCAGCTGGCTTTGAATTCACAGAGATCCACTGTTTCTGCCTCCAAAGTGCTGGGATTGAAGGCATGCCGCCCCCCACAACCACCCATCTCTAAACCCATTTCTTTAAAAATGCAATAAATAGCATTATATTGTGTTGACCATTGATATGTTTTTGATGCAAATATAATTTCATTGTAACACATTATAATGGCTTTTTACTTACTTCACCTATAAGAAATTTAATGTCCTTTAACTCTAGCTTGACCTATTTATCTTTATAGCTTTTCTTTCTAGTTCATTCCTTCACCAATGCATGAAAGTCAGCCTTCATACATCAGGTTTTGGATATAGAGTCACAAAGAACCACAAATTCCATAGGAGACAATGAAAGATAGGGCCACATTTGTAGCTGTGGTACTATTAGCTGTTCAAGGCTCCAGGTGAAAGTTACTTGAGAAAGGACCTACTAGGAATTTGCCCATGCCATATTTGATACCCTAAATTCATGTGCATATCGTCAACAGTAATTGGATTCAGTTTGTTATGAACAGTAAGAAAAGGACATGAGTGAGGAGAGAAAAGTCTTATAGAGGATCCATGGGAAAGTTGTATGGAAGGAGTAGAGGCTAGCTATAAACAAGATATATAATATGCACTTATAAAATTTTCTGTGAATAAACTAGATTTTTTCCCCAGAAATAAAAGTCTTTTTACAAGCAGGAAGTGGCTCTTGCTTGTCCAAGAAAACACAGATTTATTGTTGAGACTTGGCTTACAACAAATTCAACCTACTTAGTGAGTGTCCTCCAGTATTGGAGTTTTCTTATGGGTCTTCTATGGATGACTACTCAATTAGACTTAACCCATTCTCCATATAGGAAGCTTCATTTGGTGACAAGAGATGTTCAGTTGGGGATATGCTTCTCCACTATTTGGCAATTTTATTTTGATTGTCTTCATATATGTATATAGTTTAAAAAGCTTCTTGTGCATTAGGTTTTCATACCACTCACCAAATAAACCTTAATTTTAACTGCATTCCCACATATTTTCTTCCCTTTCCCCATAGTCCCTCTTCCTCTCCATTTAATCCTCTAATTCAAACATAACCCTACGCCAGCATCCATCCATAGCTAGCTATCTGCTGTATTTTTCAATATTTATCTGCCCAACCCCACCCCACAGTCTCTTACTCTATACCTAACCTCTAGGGTTCTTTTTTTTT
>NC_022021.1:34790439-34793723 GCF_000317375.1 Microtus ochrogaster | reverse complement strand
TTTCAAAATTCTCAATTTTAAATATCAATTATAGTGACATAAGCATTTGAAGAATTATACTTTCTGACACAAAGTATTTGTCATTTTCAGGCTGATATCCTTTGCCAAGCCCATGTCAGATACCTTTTGTTAAAAGATGGCATCATGACCACATTGTTTCAGGTGTACTTGATGCTGAAATTACTTACACATAAAGGTAAGAATAAGAGATATCCAAAAATTCTGGATATACCATCTTTAAGCAGATGACATTCAAAAATCCCTGTTAATCACAACAAAAAGAATTAAATAAGAACAAAGAATTTATACAAAGTGAATAGCATACAAAGAATAAGAATACTGATTCAAATAACATGAGATAAACAGCTTAAATATATTTACAATCTAAAATATTAGCAGGAGAAAATCATACGCTGAATAGAGGTATATAGAGAAACCACAATGAATGAATACAAACAATTCATTTGTTGAAGTGTCAGAGAAAACATTTGAGCAAAGGCAAATTTAATATATTATTGCTAGGTGAGAAAGAAATAATCATATTGTGCTTTTTATGAAATTATAAGAACAGATGTTCCTCGTGCAGTCAAAAAAACAACACTTCATTTTTTATTTTGAATGTAACAAACTTGTGATATCAACAAATTTTTGACATGCCTTTTCATGTCTGAAGAAATTGTACACGCGATTCAGGGCAGAAAAAAATGTTCAACTCTACAATGCAGAGTGTGTTATCCCCTACTCTGATGCCTACAACTTTCTCCCACAAACACACTTTGTTTTGCTATTTACAGCAGCTAATAAGGCAGTCAATAAGATCAGGACTAATACTGGAAATTACAGTTGGGGAGGAACATAAGGGGTTGTGCAGCTGCCACTATGTAGTCTTTTGTATAATAATAACTTTAATTTTCTTCTGCACTTCAGAATCCGGACTTTACTTTTCCTCCAAATTATAAGACGTAGAAACAGTCCAGTTGCGACAAGTCGCATTATTATGTTCTTAGAGATTCTTTTCGGAACCTATTCTTTAGCATCAGGGAGAACTCTGTGCACCGTTCCTCTGGGAGGCTCTTTTATGATTCTTTTGTGTCTAAAAGAAATTATGAATAGTGTTTTCCTCATTTCTTTCATTTTAAGCTGTACTTCATAAGCCTGGATAAGCATATTTTTTCCAGCTGTTTCTATGGTTGCTTATTTTTATAGCACAGTTTTTGCAGCACTGATTTCTAATTCATAGAACATTCAGTGCACATTGTTCTAACTCAGTATGCATATTACTAAAAGAGTACAAATTGGTTTCAGAAAGTTTAGGTACTTAAAACTATAATGATGTGCATAAGCCTATGGAAATCATTAAGATAAAAGAAAATGCAATTTTGCTAATTTTTTAAAATTTTCAGCATTAGTCCCTGATTAAAAGTTCTTTGTGTGAGGAGATTTAGTTTAGGCTTTAAAAACATTGTGTGTGTGTGTGTGTGTGTGTGTGTGTGTGTGTGTGTGTGGTGTGTATGCATATATATATAATAGATTATTTATAGACTGTTGATAATTGGTTCTCATTTTGGTAACACTAGGAAGTTTTAAAAATATTTAGCTTTTATTTGAAGATTTATGTTCCTGAATAATCATTATTAACCTAATATTAGAAATAATCATGATGATATTATTGATACAATTTCCATTTTCATCAAGTCTGTTCAAAATCAACCTTTATATGTCATAAACCATAGCTTGGACAATACTATGCAGTGATTTTTAAAGGTTGATACAATAGTATTCAAAATTTTTTTGTGAAACCAACTAATTCACTCTAATATTTATTGTTTTTTTTTCAAGGAGTTAAGTCATATTACATTCCTTTTTTCTGATCTGCATTTTCTTCAAATGTTCTCATAATCTCATACATTTTTCATTTTGTTCTTTTATTTTAAATACTCTATGTCAGATGACTCTGGAGTGAGAATATGGTGACAAATAAGGTTATTTGGAAGAAATGATACAATCTATGTAAACCCTGACTTTTTCCTTGTAGTCTCATGAATACTTGGATCCTGGGAGGGTTCAGAACTTCAGATAGGTTAAAACTACATGGCTTACCCTTTCTGTCTACTCTCAAATTTTACTCTCTCTTTCATTATTTTTTTCCTTTCTTTTGACCTATATTTTTTCATTCTGCTCTTTACTTGCTTATTATTGTAATATCCTAAATGAGAGATAGAAATGGTAATACATGCTATAAGGATCAGCTAAAGAAAACTGGGAACATGTCCACTCATAGTGCGAAGTGGCACACATTTCTATTATAAACAGGCTTGAAGAAATCAGGAGAGGTAGAAATATATAGTGTCATGGGAAAACCTAAAATGGTACAGGCATCTTTAGACATGAGGGTTACTTCCCCATGAAGAAAAGTACATACAGAGTCAACTCAAACTGAAATAAGGCAAGTTTGCATTTTCTGTGAGGCCAAGAGCTTTGAAGAGAGAATGGTGGGGATGACCTGCAAGAGAATGTTACCTCTTTGTTATTCCTTTATTCTGAACCAAAAGTCTTGTAATTTACATGAATTCTCTACAAAATAAATGGGTCAAAATACTGTCTTTTTTTTTTTTTGCTTGAGAAAAGGAGGGTAATAAAAATCTACCTGCTACTCAGACGTTTTCATAACTAGTACAACCAGGAAATACTGAGAGAGTGAAGGGAGAAAAGCACGCATTTTGAAAATAGAATGAAGTCTGTATGCATAGTATCATCTTTTACAAAGTCCTATATTGAGAAGATTTTGAAAATAAAGCAGTCATTAAACACACTCATCACAATTTTGTAATACAATAAATATTAGAAATATTAAAGACAGAGTATTAATGTTCTGTGCAAAGAAATGATATATTATGTGGAGAGTATATTTTAGAGGCATACAGAAAAGTATTTAAAATGGAAATAGGTGGCAAAGAAATGACTTGGGAGCTTGCTGTGCAAGCCTGACTTACTGATTTTGATTCCCAGAATCCACAGACGGTGAGGAGAGATGAACTCTACAAAGTGGAAAGTGTGGAAAGTGTTTGCACATGAAGGCATGAAAATATGTAAACAAATACACCCACCCCTACAAACACACACACATACAAACACAAATTCTAATGATTTATAATTTTTAATTACGATAAAATGGAGAAATAATTATAAAGAATAATAAAAAAATATAAAAATTGTGAAACAATGACAACAAGGTTTTCAAATTTTGGTTCATAATTAGAAAATACAAGACTTTATTGGTAAAA
>NC_022021.1:34786560-34789374 GCF_000317375.1 Microtus ochrogaster | reverse complement strand
ACTGAGACAATGGGGATGTTCTACCGTGTGTATTTGTTGAGGTCAGAACATAACATGACTTAACTCTTAGAGATTTATTGTGAAACAGTAAACATGGTCAGTTGTTTTAATAAGTGAATTGCAAACATTAGATATTAGTATTAATGTATTAATTTGACTTTCTACATTAAAACCTGCAAAATGAATAAAAAGGAATATTTGCCACTTTCCATTACTATTTTTAAAATTCGGTTACAAAAAGAGTTGACGTCACGTTAAGTTATGGGAATGAAGAATGTGTGCTGATTGCCAGTTGTTGTTCACATCCAGTCTGAGTCACATTTATTTGAAGAGAAAAAAAAGGATCATAATTTTATCAAAATTGGGTGTCTCTCCAAGCATTTGTTTTTTCACTAATTATTTTTGGAATTTCAGAGAGTCAGGAACATAGACTTGACTTAGGAAAAGATTGAGAATAAAATGCTAACATCTGTTCATGTCAATATTCATATTTTGCAACAGCTTTGGATCTGGAGAGAATAGATTTTTTTTGTTGTTATTGAGCTGATTATTTTTAAAATTTAGTCACCATAAATTAAAGATATATTAACATTTATAACTATATTGTGTCACATTGAGAGATTATATGATGTGAGATCTAGAATTTGGCTACAAAAGCACTTCTGCTCCAAGAAGAAATAGAAAACAAGTAAACAAAATAATGTCTAATTTTCAGACTAAACCTCTGAAATTGCTGGTAAGCCACAGTTAAATATTTTCCTTTATAAAAGTTGCCAAGGTCATGATGGCTTTTCTTAAGTTTTCAAATGCCTTCATAGAGACTTCATAGGAGTTTAAATAAAAATGTCTACCATAGTTTTGGTATCTGAACACTCAGTTCCCAACTGGTACTGTTCTTTCCTTTTTTTTTGTTTTATTAATTAATTAATTAATGTATTATTTAGTGACATGGTTTCTCTACAGAATTAATTAATTAATTAATGTATTATTTAGTGACATGGTTTCTCTACAGCTTTGGAGCCTGTCCTGGAACTCGCTCTGTAGACCAAACTGGCCCCAAACTCACAGTGATCTGCCTCCCCAAATGCTGGGATTATAGGTATGTGACACCAGTGCCCAGCCTGGTAGTATTTTTTTGTAAAGGTTAAAGAAGTTCTACTGGAGAAATTATCACAGGAGGTAAGCTTCAGTGTTAAAAGTTTGTGTCACTTTTCTCTGTCTCTGTCTCTCTCTGTCTCTGTCTCTCTCTGTCTATCTCTCTCTGTCTCTCTCTGTCTCTCTCTCTCTGTCTCTCTCTCTCTGTCTCTCTCTCTCTGTGTTTGTCTGTGTGTACGTGTGCGTGTCCTTTTTTTTTTTTTTTAAAGAGGTGAACATTCTGTTTTCATGGCATCTTCTGGTTGCCAAATGTCCACGAATGATGGACTTATTTCTTAAGCTGTTTTTGGTCACCTTTTGAGAAGATGCTCAAGCACAGAAAAGGTCTGTCGTATGTCAATCATCTGCTCAACTTAACGATTTCTGTTTCCTATTAGTGTGAACTTAAGGTATTTGCATTCTTAAAATCATGTATTATGTGCTCTTTCGGAGTGATTTCACTAAGCATACTTACTTTTAGATTCATTTTAGTTGCATCCTTCAAAAACTTTAGCAGTTTTGGTAGTATCTTTGATATATTCAAATATTTGTTTTTAGAAAAAGCCTCTATGAAGTTTAATATATAGATTTTAATGTACACATGGGTTTCTATCTCTATGTTTTATTGTACAAATATTTTAGTGTCCAATATCTATTGCTAAGTGGTAAATAACTGTTAATATCAAAAATATTTAAAAAACTTTTCAAAGTTGTTCATTTTATGTTTTCACAATGTATATGGAAAAATTTAGCTTCTTAATTTGTTCACCTATATATGATGAAATTCTCTTAATAGCAGATATTCCAATAAGTATATAAAGACATGTTATTCAGTTCAGAAGCAATGAAATTGTACATCTTTTATATGTATTTTAATGTATATATTTTGTCAAATTTTATAAAACACTTTTTCTGGGACTCTATTTTCAATTTTTATATGTTCTTCAAAGAAATTTTTTTTACTACTGAATTTGTGAATTTAAAATATTTTGCTAATGTACATTATTGTCATATATATAACTTTCAAATGTTTCTCCAGTAGGTGTCTTGTCATTTAATTGTCTATGAAAAGCATTTCCAAATACCAGAAGTCTTAGTTTTAATGAAATACATTTGCAAACAGTTCCTCATTAGATTCTCATTTTGGTAATTGATTTAAGAATATTTTTCCTAACCCAACTTGAAATTTCACAAAATATGCTCCACCTTTCTATAATATTTTTATTCTTAGATGAATAAATATAAGTCTATTATTCATTTTGTGTCAACTACTTCATAGCCTGTCAAATGTTGCTGAACATTTAACTGTAAATTGTTCTTCTCAGACAAGTTTTTAGTTCTCATTCATTTTGTATACTATGATAATACACTTAATACATACACAATACCAATTTTTTCACTAGAAATTTAAACAGCATTTGTTAAATTATACTCCTTCCAGACTATGATGTGTTTTTATTCTGAATTCTTTAAGCAATTTTCACACATTTGTGAGTATTTGTCTTTTTAAAAATATTGCAGCTATAGGCTTCTATTAGATTTGTCTCGAGTGGGTCATCATATCTATCTCTTTTCTTCATGTTGGAATAGAACCTTTCTTGAGCCTGTACATGGGTCATATGCACAACAAGACAGTTGCTGCCTTGTACCTGAAGACTGTTTCCTTGTAGCTGTATATTG
>NC_022021.1:34780861-34786415 GCF_000317375.1 Microtus ochrogaster | reverse complement strand
TGCGCCACCATCGCCTGGCTAGATGTCTATTTCTTAAGCACCATTTACTCTAACTAGGATCTTTTCTGATGAGGAGCATATGGGTATAATTATAAGTCATTAAGAACCAGTTTACTGTGTTTATAAAGCAGAATAATAGTGGTAGGTTTTCTGAAAGTGTCTATGACTTATATAGCAATAGATTGCAATTAGCCAGGTGGCAGAGGGGCACGCCTTTAATCCTAGTACTCAGAAGGCAGAGGCAGAGGCAGACAGATCTCCGTGAGTTTATGGCCAGTCTGCTCTACAACAACCACTTCCAGGACAGGCCCAAAAGCTACAGAGAAACCCTGTCTTTCAAAACCAAAAAAATAATGGATTATTATTATAATAATTGTGCCAAGAATGGGTTTCATTTTGTGGAATAATCCCTAATCCTTAATTTCAATAAGAAAATGGGTGCTTGTTCTTTTGGTGGTTTTGCTACTGATCCACTAGTGAGCATATTTGTCTAGGAAAGCTATTACTATATCTCAGAAAAACCACAACTGAGTTTGTTTTATGAATACATTTATCTTCTTGGAGCATTCATTGGACCCGCAAACTCTATGAAAACAACAAAAAGGAAAGAAACATCCAGGTCAGTACCAGGGTGATTTTTCCGTGTTATATGTCAAAAAATGTATGACATATTGAGTAATAGTATCTTACTATATGATTTTGAAATTTTACCAAAAGAACTGAAAATAACCGGCAATACTTGTGAGCATTTGCAGTATCACTAGCTAACAACAGTAAGTAACTCAGTCCTGGTACTAAGGTTTTTAATTTAACAGCATGTGTGAAGTTTGGGACTTTATTACTTGTATAAGACAAATGAAAATATTAATAACTGAATTTTAGTTATAGACTCATAATTTGGCAAGAGCAATAAAATCAACTAAAATGTTTATGTTCAGAATTATATGACTCTTCATCACAAGACTATATATACCTTTATTCCACTCCCTCCATAATAAGCTACTAACCACCTAGGGTATATTTGTTCTGTAGATCATGACGTTGATAAAAGAGAGTTATCAAGTCAAAGAGAATTCAGGAATATAGTTAAAATAAATATGGGTAAATACATTAGCTTACCAATGTTATAATCTTTGATTCAGTTTATTTGACATTAGGATAAAGTTAAATTATTAATATGCTGAAAAAAATCAGTGGTTTAACTGAAAACTAATTCAACTTAGGGAAGATATGTTTGGTTCTGGAAATCTATACAATTATGTAGGACTAATGAATTCATGGATCTTTGAGAATAATCCACAACTACCATTTTTTTCTAAACCAGAAATATCCCTAATTACTTTAGAAATATTTGAACTTATAGATACATGTAGAAATATAGCCCTCACCTCACATCAAAGAAACTTCTCTTTGCAAAAGATCAAGGTCATTACAAAATCCACAACCAATAAAACTGAAGGTTATGAATCCTAGTTTCAGTATCATAAAACACATTTATAATGCAAATACAGCACCATAGGCTCAGGGGTTATTAGAGAGGAGAAAGAGGTAAAGGAAGTTTTCTGTGAGGAAAATGTTGCCTACTAATGTCAGAAGGTAGATCCGCCAAGCAGACGCAGACCCACAGCCAAACATTTGGTGGAGCTTGGGGAATCCTGCAGAATAATAGGTGAAAGAATTAAAGAATCCATAGGTCAAAAACAGTGTAAGACAACCCACAGTATCAGCTAGCCTGTGCCGATATGGGCTCACAGAATCTTGAATCAACAACCTGGCCTGCATAGGACTGACCTAGGCACTCTGCATATATGTTACAGTTTTGTGTTTTGTTCCTCTTGTGGTACTCCTAACAATGGGGGTAAGGGCAGTCTCTAACTCTTGTACTGGCTTATGGGACCCCGTTCATCATACTGGGTCACTTTGCCTAGCCTCAGTATACGGGGAGGTGTTTAGTCTTATTGCTGGCGTGGGAAGTTTTTCTGTATATGTGTTGTTTTCACTGGTTAATAAATAAAGAAGCTGTTTCGGCCAGTGGCTTAGCAGAATAGAGCTAGGCAGGGAAAACTAACCTGAATGCTAGGAGAAAGAAGGCAGGGTCAGGAGAAGACATGGAGCTGACACCAGAGACAGACATGCCAAAACCTTGCCAGTAAGCCAAAGCCACGTGGCGATACACAATTTAATAGAAATGGCTTAAATTAAGATGGAAAAGTTAGCCAGTAAAAATTTAGAGCTAATGGGCCAAGCAGTGATTTAATTAATACAGTTTCGGTGTGGTTGTTTAGGGGATGAGCAGCCAGGAACTAACAAGCGGCCTCCTACAACATACTGCCCATTGTCAGGTCATGTTTTCTTGGTATCTATGGGAAACCTGTCCTTTCCTGTAAACAACTGAAGGTGTGTATGGGGGGAGGGACACGAACAGAAGAGTAGTGTGGGAGAGGGCTTGAGAAGAGAGGAAGGAGGGGAATTTGCAGCCAGGATCTAAAATAAATGATTAAAAATAATTATTGACCAAGAGCTCTTCGATTTTACTGTGCACTAGATTAATGGAAGTTACTATAATATAGAACAATGAAGAGAGTTCGATAAAAGGAATACTCCGAAATATTTTCTCAAATTTATCTGTTCTAAGAAACGTAGTCATGAATTTACTGCTACAGGTACAAAAGTTATAACAGTGTAACATAACAGCATGCCATGAGGGGTCATTTACTTATGCATTAAATATTACATGGACCCTTGAACATCCTTCAAGACTTGTTGTATTTCGCCATTATTGTAGCTCCTTGAAATTTACTTACTCAAAATTTCATAAAGTAATTTTAAATTGCTAACATTTCTATATACTTTTAAATCACACCAATGAAAACATGCTATGATAACGAAATTAAAGTTTATAGCATTAAAGTGCTTTACTATATTTATTGGGAGTTCCTTGTAGACTATGCTATAATTTTTATAGTCCATGATTTTATATAGTTTAAACAATCAAATGAAGGATATTAATGGTGGACTTGCATTAATTCATCCCTGATAAGATAAATTATATTGAAATTAATTACATATTAAGTTTCAAGAACATGAACTTATATTCTCATCAGATTTTCAATATTGCTTGGGGTATTTTGAATAATTATAGAAATATTAAGAGCCTACTATATAATCTCCTAATAGTCACAAAGAAATACATTTATCTGCTCTATCATTGCTGCATCAAATTTTGATATCGTTTTATGTTTTGCTGAGGCTTTCAGTAGAAAGCTAGCCATGTTGTCTTGCTTACACACTTCATTGTTAACCAAAACACATTATGGCATATTTTAATACTGATGGCTGAGTAATTCATGCAGATAATTAAAGAGGTACTTCAATTTTCATTACATCCTGAAGCATTCTCTCCTTTCAATCTAGATTAGTTTAATAGAGCTATTTCCATGCAGTTTTCTCTGATTTGGAGTTTTGTTTGCAAAGAAGTTGATATCACAAAGCTTATTGACTTACTTTCAGCACATATCCCCATTTTATTGATATACTGAAATTCTGTCAGTGTGTTGTAATTGTCTTTCATGAAGGAAGCTTCATTTTAATCAAAGGTTTGCTTTTCTATTTATATTCCAGTCAAGAAAATATAATTTAAACTATCAGTAAGTGTACAAATTATTCCCTTCCAGAATTAAAGTGTGTTTAATGGTCTATTTTTGATGACTCTCAGAGAGAGTAAGACTTTACTTGGGGAGTCAACAAAGTCTAACACTTCACTTTGAGGCAGGACAAAGGCTCTCTGCTCTCTATATAGGCTGGGCTAGTTGTCCTTCCATAGGGAATGGGCAACAAAAAGCTAGTTTATGCACTAGGGATAAATCCTGCTCTCACTGCCAGTGGTCCCAGAAACTGCCCAAGTCATCAGCTAGCATAGTTTATTCAGGTTCCCCTGCTTTTAGTATAGAGTCAGTGAGTTTCTACTAGCTCTGGCCAATTGTTTCTGTGGTTTTCCCCACCATGATTCTCAACCATTTGCTCATATTATTGTTCCTCCCTCTCCTTAAATGAACTCTGGGAACTAGGCCCAGTGCTTCACTGTTGATCTCTGTATGTGTTTCCACCCGTTACTGGATGAAGGTCTTATGATTACAATTAAAGTAATCATAATTTCTGATTACAGAGGAAGGCTAGTTCAGGCACCCTCTTTACTCTTGTTTAGAGTCTTAGCAGGGGTTATCCTTGTGAATACCTGGGAATTTTCCAAATGCCAGGTTTCTCCTCAACACTATATTGCCTCCCTCTATCAAGATATTTCCTATTCTCTCTCTCTGCTATTCCCCAAATCAACCATCCTGTGCCTCATGTTCTCCCCGCTCTCTTCTGCAATCTTCCTCCCCTCTAACTCTCCCTCTTTTTCTATGCCCCGATTTTCTCGAGAAATCTTGTCTATTTGGTTAAAGTTCTAAGCACTTGAAAAAGACTACGGATTGCTGCCCTTACTGTGAGTGTATCCCCAAATAAACAAAACTTTGTTATACTGTATTCTGGGCTATTGTGGAACTCTTTGGTTAAACTACAACTTGGCACATATATGAGCCTGAGCACACAACATTGTCGTACATGCCGAGACCTGCTACAGCCGCCTCCCATACCATGTAGCTGGTATGCTCCTCCAATGCATCTGTGTACTGCTTGGTTTCCTGTTGGCCTGTTTCCGTGTGCCTCAGTATAATTGTGCGGTTCTCCTACGTGACTTCCTGCCGAAACTCTCCCGAGGCTTTTCTTGCCCCTGGCCCATGTGGCACACTGCAACTACACAAGCCAGTATCTGCTTCTGAGGTCCAGCTGCTGCAAGGCCTGCTCTGATTAAGCTGAACTCTGATCCTGGGAACTCTAACTCTGCACGTGAGTGTCATTGACCAACCAGTAACATTGCAGCACATACCTGCAAGCTCTGTGTTCTTTGACCTTCTGCCCAACTCAAAGTCCTCTGTATGCAGGTGCGCTGCTCTTAAGAAATTAACGAAATTTGTTAGCAGTTCTAGGACCTGCCTTACTGCCGCAACTCCGACACCTGCTGGTCAATCAAGATTATTACACCGACAACAATTTTCTGAAAATTATAAAAGTTAATTTGATTAATAAATAAATGAATTTGGAAATTGTGAAACAACCCCAGGGTAATTGCAGACAATATCACCATCCATAAGTTCAACAACTTTTTTGATTATACAAAGGATGGGTTTCTGCAGGAACTAGATGACCTACCTGGTACAAACATTTTTGTGGCCATCACAGCTATTAGTTTTGTTCTTCATAAACACTTAAAAAAGTGGTTTAATACAGGCATGAACGAGAAACTTTTAGAAATGATATGGTCTTTACAGACTGGTAATGAGAAGTGAGCGAAAAGTATTCATACCATTGAAAATGATGACCTTAATATGACAGGTAAAATTCAATTCATATTAATGAGTTATGAAACCTTACAAAATGAAACTGAGAGATTATCTGAAAAGATTCATACTATTGAAATTGACAATCAAAATTGTTAAAAATTTATGATAAA
>NC_022021.1:34775604-34780761 GCF_000317375.1 Microtus ochrogaster | reverse complement strand
GGCGGGGAAGAGACAGAAATCTTTAATAAATAAATAGATAGATAGATAGATAGATAGATAGATAGATAGATAAGTATATAAAATTAAAAAAAAAAGAAAAAGTCAGAGACAGATATTAAGGTTCAACCTAAAGATCAGAAAAGCATAACAACTAGCCACTGGCTCTTAACTGCTACGTAAGTCCAATATGGTGATTCTGCCTCCAGGAATCCTCAGAATAAGACTAAACCTGAGAGCTATCTCTTCCCATCATACAATCCTTCCTAGGCTGGGATTAAAGACATGCACTACTAGGATTAAAAGCATGCACTGCCTGGTCTCTATGGCAATCAGTGTAGCTACTGGAATTAAAGGTGCGTGTTACCATTGCCTTGTCTATAAAACTGATTATTGGGGACATTTTACTCTCTGATTGTCACACAAACTTTGCTTATGATAGAGACTTTAGAGGAGTTTGCACAGTACAATGGCTCCATGCTTTCTTTTCATACTATTGTAGCCTGTGTTTTACTATTGATATACATGGTGACTGTGAGGTATCCCAGTGGTTATTGCTTATTATCACAACTGGCATATTGCATAATTGTTGCAATGTATGGGAAGACTCAAAAATCATAAGTCCTTGTCAGGCTGACTATCTTTGATAGAACAAAGAAAAAGGGAAAACAATAACTCAACAATCCAACAACAAAGTACATCTCTCTCACAAGGTAAGGCGCTCCAAGTAGGAAATTTTCCAATCACTGGTTTGCTACCTGGAAAACAAAGAAATAAGCAAATCAAATACTGAAAAGCTCATCTGTTATTTGGATTTAAGTTTACATGGGCTTTTTACATCAAAGTAAGAGCCAATTAAAATAAAGGATTTAAAAAAATCATAAAGGTATACTTGTAAGCTCCTATTAGCTCTGACAAATTTCTTGGCATGATATGAATTTATAGTCTGTCCCATGTTTATGCAGGCAATAAAAGAAAATTATTACTCTTTATTATGATACCCTAATAGAGACACCTGCCTCTAAAGTAGTGAATTGTACAGAAGTAAAGTAAATTCGAGTTTTACTTAACTGACTTCTGCCTGCTTGTTAACATCCCTTTCTCTTATCTTAGGATTTGGAACTCTAGCATGAAATTACATGAAAGAATAATTACCATAACTCCGTCATCATGGCTAAGATTTTAATCATGGTTTACTAAGATAAAGAAATGAATATTTTTATTGCCATCTGCAAATGTTTGTATTTGAGAATGGTTTTCTCTGTTCCTGTCCTGGAACTAGCTCTTACAAACCAGCCTGGCCTCAAACTGACAGAGATCCACCTACCTTTGCCTCCCAAGTGCTAGGATTAAAGGCATGCACCACTACTACCTGGATTTGTTCTCTTTATTGCTACAGACATAACATCTACCTGCAAATGTTTACACCTAGGACTTCTGTTCTTGAAAACATGACTAACTGTAACAGAAATTTCTTTTGATGGCCATGAGACCCAGAGACCACTCCCAAGCAGACATATAGTTATACAACTTATAATAGCCTTAAGAAATTGTTACATATCTGAAGAAATCACTTCTTGAATCATTCATGTGGGCCCTTCCCATGAATAATTATAAAGTTCTCCATTCTTTTTAAGTATATGATTTATTTTCTGATAATTGAATTTTTAATAATGTTTTAGTTCAATTTGCAAAATGTTCCACTTTTTTTTTCAGAGAACAGCATCTCAGAGTCTTTCCAGATACACCGTACTTTAGCTTCTAAATTCTGTCTTAGTTATTTTGTTATGAAGAAATACCATGAGACAGAACAACTCATAGAAGAAACTATTTCCTTTGGGTTACAGTTCATAGGACTTGACGTCTATTATGACAACAGTCCTTAGTCATGGAAAGAGGAGCAGAAATTTGAAGTTCACATTTCAAACACAATCACAAAGCATAGAAGGAACTACAAGTAAACAGGATTTTCAGTCTCAAAAATCAGACCCAGTGATATATGTCTTCTAGCAAGGAAGCATCACCTAAACCTCTTGGGATAGTTCAAATAAGAATGCTCCGGACATGCTAATGGTCTCATATATTTTACTTAGTCATCAGAGAGTGGCCCTGTCTTAGATGGAAAAGAAGGTAGAGCTTTTTTTTTTTTTGGAGATAGTGTGTCACTGGGGGTGGGTTTAGAAGTCTCAGAACCCCAAGCCGGACCCAGGGTCATTCTCTCTTCTGCCAAGATGCTCTTTTTGATGCAGAACTCACAGCTAATTCTCCAGCACCATGCCTGCCTGCTGCCATGCTCCCACCATGGTAATAATGGACTAAGACCCAAATCTGTCAGCAAGATCCAATTAAATGCTTTCTTTTTAATAAGAGATTCTATAGTCATGGTATCTCTTCACAACAGTAGAACATTGACTCTGACACATTTTGAAACAAGGCCTATGCCCAAGATTATAGAGGATATCATATTCAAACCACAACAACTTTAACAAAAGTTGTGATGCATAGAGAGAGAATAGTCTTCATTCAAGATAAGCTATTATGACATAACAGACACAAAAACAGGAGAAAATAATGATGCCTAAGAATATGAACACAGTTGTTAAGGTTGTCTTCGCATGAAAACCAAGATCAATGTGTCATTTTATATCTGAGAGGTTCCTATTGCTGAAGCTTTGTTCATTGAGATACTATACAACCATGTGAAATTGAAAAAAAAATTATTAATCTGAGAAGCAAAATTGTTTTTCTTTTTACTACCTGGTATCAGGACAGATTAAACACAAAATTTTCCTGAAAATTTCAAGCATGATGAGAGGAAATGGGAAGGAAGAAATGGAGGTTTGCAGAGAAGGGGGAGAAAGAAAAGAAAATGAGAGGGAGGGGGAGGTAGTAAAGAAGGAGGAATAGGAAGAAGAGCAGGAGGAGGTTTGCTGATTGTCAAGGACTTTCTCTCTATGTTGTAACTTCCATTTGCTAGTCCTTATTTTTATAATGTTAGAACATCCCAGATAAAGCTTTTAAAATTGAAGAGAATAAATAAATAATGTCATGTGTGCTCACTATGCAGTATAAAATGTTGACATGTTATTCTGTGATTAAAGGTATGGGATATTTTATTTTTTAAAAAAATAGCCAGTCTGTCCCCCTCAGACCTTGGGTGAAGAAAGAATGGTCAGTCTCCCGAATTTTTAGATCTTCCACTGTGGTAGCTTTTTATCTAGAAATTTTAACTTTGTGTTTTTAGTGTTAAATTAAATGATCATTATCAGTCTCTCCTTGAAGACAACATTCTTTGATATGATATAAAATAATCATTATTTGCTGTGGGACAATGGTCTTATACCCTGTAAATATTTGTCAGTTGTATTGGTTCACTGAAATGCTGATTGGCCCTTAGCCAGGCAGGAAGTTTAGGGAGGGTCACCAGAACAGGAGAATTCTGGGAGAGGAAAGGCTCAATCTACAGTTCCCACACAGACACAGAAGAAACAAGATGATAATGCCTCACTGATAAAAGGTACCAAGCCATGTAGCTAACACAGTCAAAAGTTATGGGTTAATGTAAGTTATAATAGTAATTAGAAAGTCTGAGCTAATAGGCCTATCAGTTTAAAAGTAATGTAGGCCTCTGTTTGTTTCTTTGGGACTGAAGGGCTTCAGGACTGGAACATAAATCTTTGTGAACAATTATTAGTCTTAAAGAAGTTAATAAATATGCTTTGAACTTTAGTATCAGAGTTTACAACTTGATTAGTAAAAAAACACTTTTCATTTTTGGTTTAGCTAAACACAGCAGTGGGTAAAGTTTAAAATTCTTTCATTAACTTAACACGAATAAACATCCAATGAATGCAAAGTAAACTTCCAATAATACATATCATTTTTATTTGAGCTCAATATTTAAACTTAATTAAATATATTCAAACTTCGTTAAAAGTTACTTTAGTGTGTATGGCTGATCTTCATGGTTCATTCTACCTTTTGAAGCTTGTTAAATGTTTTCTAACATACTATACATTTTCACTCATTATTCCTTCTCAAACATAGATGATATGTATAGAGAAAATTTTTATTCAGAGCAATTCTGTGATCTAAGATATCAAATAGGAAAAGGACATTTCATTAGGCTGCTGGAGACTGCCAGAACATGTTCTACATTTATATTTTCCTATTGAGAGCCTTTTAAAATTCTGAGTAGTCTATAAGCTGTTTTTGGCAGGCTCCACTGAATGCTTCTGTTCTCCTACTGAGCTTTATCAGACAAAGCTAGGAAAGAGATAAGAGGAATTTTGTAAAATGTAGGCACCAGGTAACTAATTAGTGTTAATTATCAATTAACTTTTATATATTTAAGATGCAAAAGTAACAATTAAAACATGTGACCAAAACAAAACATTTCAATAAAATTATTTTTAAAATAAATTAGTTAATATAGTAGAGTGATGATTCTGAGCTGTTTTATCATTCTTTAGTTTTCTCTTCCAATAAGACAAGATTAACACATAAGAGCCAGGTTCATACCTATGTTTTTTTTTTTAACTTCATTATGTAATTTTTCTTTCAACTTTTTTTTTGATGACATATTTAAATAAGAGTATTACCTTGACACAAAATGATTGATCATTGAGATATTTGTTTTCTCTGCCTTATGTGCATAAATCAAACATACAAAATCAATTTCATGGACTGAAATATACTCACTGTTAAGTATAATACATTACATATATGTTACTTGTGCAGTACCACTTTAATTTTCTTGGAAAAATGAAATGATACTGTATTTGAGGAAAATGAACTTCCTCAAATCATAAGATGATAAAATGTCTTAACATCTGCAAACTGGAGAATATGGTTATCATATTTTATCTTTTCATAGAAAATTTGGGATATATATTGTATAATATATATCATATCAATTGTAAATAAGGATAGTTTGACCTTTTCTTTTCCTATTTTCTTCAATTTCCTCCTCTTGCCTCATTGCTTCAGCTGGTGCTTCCAGCTTAATATTGAAAAGGGGTTGAAAAAGCAGAAAGCCATATCTTATTTTAGTTGAAATACCTCAAGCTTTTCTCCATTGAGGATTATTTTGTCTCTATCTCCATCCATCACCAGATGAAGGTTCTATGGTGATATGCAAGATATTCGTCAGTATTGCTA
>NC_022021.1:34743197-34774187 GCF_000317375.1 Microtus ochrogaster | reverse complement strand
CCACAGGGCAGGGAACCCTGACTGCTCTTTGGACTGGAGAGGGAGGGGGAGAGGTGTGGGGGGAAGGGGAGAAGGGTGGGAGGAGGGGGAGGGAAATGGGAGGCTGGAAACTTTTTTTTTTCTTTTCTCAATAAAGAAAAGGATTATTTTGGCTTGGAATTTCATATATATAACCTTTATTGTCTTGATTTATGCTCACTCTAGTCCCATTTTTTCTAGGACTTTTATCATGAAGGAATGCTATATTTTGTCCAACGGTTTTTTAGCATTTGTCAAGATGATTGTGTGATTGTTGTCTTTAAGTGTTTTTCTGTGGTTTATCTCATTTATTATTTGTGTATGTTGAAACATCCTTTTGTCTCATGGATAAAGTCTATTTAATCTATATGGATAAACATCGACCTTACACGTAAACGTCATTTTCCTAATCATGGAGAAAATAATTACTGAGAAATATTCTCCTAAATAGCATTTCATATGATTTTAAGCCTATCTGTGGAATTCACCCCCATAGACTGCAAATAATTATATCAGTCATTTAAATTTTTAGTTATATGTTGGTATTAAGACAAGGGAACTGGAAAATGTGTGTGTGTGTGTGTGTGTGTGTGTGTTTAAGTTTGTGTGTGGTTTATATATTAGTTAACTATATATAGCTCTATTTTGTAGATAATTATTTCTTTTGAAGATCTGGTACTAAGTGGTCACGTGTGGTTTTATAAGCTTCATTCTTTAAAAATGATTGTATTGTCTTTCAAAGTAGAAAGTAGAAATTTTTCACACATTGTTACATTTATAATACTGAATTTTAATACATATTTAGAAATAGCTGTCAGCTTTTTTTTGTATGGTAACTACTATTCTTTTGCTATGATAATACATAAAAACAAAAAACAAAGCTGGACCTAATGATGTTGTGGCTTGCAGACACCCCACAAAGGAGTTCCAGAGGCGATTGGGAAGAGGTCCTTGGTCCAGCCTTCCCTGCCCCCAAGGAGAGGAGTGCCTGATAACAGGACCTGCTGCTCCACTCTACAGGGTGTCATTTTGCCTCCAAAGAGTCTAAACACAGGGTTGAGATAATTGCTAAGGTGTGCTTCAGGTAGCTGAATCTAGCTCACCTCACCCAGGAATCCCACCTGCCCTAAAGCACAATGCTAAACTGCTTCTGCAGTTTAAATCCTGTTTGCTTTGGAGCTAAGATACAGACTAAACATCTGTTTTAATCTTTGGGACACAGAACTCATTTTAACTAAAATATTAACCCCTCTTCACTTAAGAAGGGGGAAGATTGAGGTTTTGACTGTTGCTCAGAGACTGGAACTGGTGGTATTTGATAACAACGTCTGTCATTGTACTCTTACTGAAATTGACCTAATGATATTTGTAACTGCTTATAGATGTTGGGACAGGTTTGACACACGCTGTAAAGTGTTTGGGTTTAATGCATATGTTAAAAATTTTAGATTTAGACCCCTTTTACACTGGGCAATTTCTAGAAGAAGAAATTTATTTGGGCTCTTGCTTTTAGACCTAAATATCATCGTAAACTGGGGACTAAGAGTCAAATATTTGAGATTTTCAACGACAGTCTCATTCAAACTACATAATAGTAAGAAGGTTTCAATTTTAGTTTTAAGACAGTAAATATGTATGTATACATGCACATATACCTACACAATCATACACACACACACAAACACACACTTACAAATGAAAAACCTTGTGACTGCTTTACACTTGGAATTCAGAATCCATTTCTTATTTTGATTTATTGCATCTCTATTGTGTATTCACTTTAAATTACATGCCATTGTTGCCATCTTGAGCAGTAATTATGTCATCATTGTGAATCAGATTCTCACATCCACAGCTGTGCACCTGCTGTTTTCCAGCTGTTTCCCCTGCTCTTTCGCCTTGCTAAGACACCTAAGAAGATTCACAATAACTCCAGTACCAGCTCCTGGTACTATGAATTCTTATTTTTATACACAAGGCTAAAATAAATTTAATTTGTAAATGGAAAAACATGTATCTTTTGCATATTCATGGAAAATCTATTGCTTTCTTTTACACAGTCTATGAAACTCTCCAAAAATCTGAAGTTTATCTGTATATTAGGATGAATTCTTATGAATTATGTGTCTTTAAGTAATGGTATTTAAAGCTATAATTACCATTAGGCTAGAAAATTGAGAAGTCACTAACACTAAATGTACTTGGACACAGAAGGCTCTGTGATATATATTGTACCCATTTAATAATTTTGCTCTTAGATAAAAAATATTTGTCTTCAAAGTTATCCATATTTCAAAAATAAATTGCTAAAGGAACTTGTAAGTTATATTTCATCTGAGTTCCATAGTCCATTTATCCTGCTAGATACTTTTGCTTTGGTAATAAAATTGAAGACCTAAAATTAATATACACATCCTTTCTATTTTATTAATGTTTGTGTGAACTACTTCATCACATTTGCTCCTAAAGACTGCAGAGAGGAGAGGGAAAGTAACAGTTTGCATAGGCAGTTCCATCAAGTCATTATCACACTGCTCACTCATCCAGTCATGTAATCATAGAATCAAAATTCATAAACATACAGTGGATATAAAAACAAATATATTTCTATGTGCATATGCTTGTTTCTTGTATGTACACACACTATTTTTATATGTCCGAATCTTAAAAGTGTTTCTGATTTTTATTAAATTTCAAACTTTTGTCATGTAAAAGTTGCAGCTACAAAGGCAATTATAAGCCTTGTATTTATTTACTTGGGGTAATAATTGTTCATATAACTTTTTATATGAAAGTTCTTAATATGCTTTCTACTTCTGTTTATGTACCACCAAAGATTCAAAATGTCAAGTATTAGTTGTCCAATAAGATAAGCTTAAGAAGCATTGCTTAAAAAAGCATAGATATTAATGCTGAATGTAGCCCGGGGAAACAATTATTGACAGAATAGAGTAATTTTTGTGGCTATATGGTTAGGTGAAATATATTTTAAAATTGAGTTTTAATTTTACTTGAGAGAATTCCTAGTATGAGGTTCTCAAAGGGTTGTTTCATCTTAGAAGCAACTCTAGAACACCACTAAAGCTATATTAACCATGTGGTTTTAGCACCTGCATATGTTTTGGGAAGTTTTGAAGTGCTGAAGAATTAAGTACAACTTCATGTTCCTTACAATTTTACATAATATGATAATAACAATATGTGAAAGTTCAGAGTAATGCTGAGTTAATTAAAACATCAGCCATGATTGCATAGACAGATTTGGTTTTCACTATAATCCAGCTTTGTTTTCATTCTTTTTATGTAACTGAATGATACATCATTAACATCTAGGAGTTGATCATTCCATCTAGCCATTCTTTTTTAAGAAATGCAATGATATATTAAACATTTGGTATTCTATTGTAGTTTCCATCTACTAATTGCTGGATTTCATTGTTATTTGCATTGGATATCACTTTTTAAAACTGTTCTTACATGGCAGGTGTGGAGAATGTAAGTCCTGGAATTTAAACATTTGAAGATGGAAATACAGAGAATGCTAAGACATATTATACAAGTTACTATGATTCTGCATTATAAGGTAAATCTTGATGCAAAAATGAAGTCAAAATCAGACATTACCCCAATGTTAAAGGTTCTTAGATAGACTGTAGAATCACTTAATGATGACTCATTTGTAAATTTTTGCATATGTGAAGTTGTATGAGGCTGCTTGTTCATTTTCCCTGCCACCCAGACTCCAAAAATAAGCACACAGAAACTATATTATTTAAATCACTGCTTGGCTGACCCTGGTCTGAAAAAGCATGGGATAAAACCGGACTCGCTGAACATAGCGGACAATGAGGACTACTGAGAACTCAAGAACAATGGCAATGGGTTTTTAATCCTACTGCACGTACTGGCTTTGTGGGAGCCTAGGCAGTTTGGATGCTCACCTTATTAGACCTTGATGAAGGTGGGTGGTCCTTGGACTTCCCACTTGGCAGGGAACCCTGATTGCTCTTTGGGCTGGCTAGGGAGAGGGACTTGATGGGGGAGGGAGAGGGAAATGGGAGGCGGTGGCGGAAAGGAGGCAGAAATCTTTAATAAATAAATAAACAAATAATAAAAATAAAAAAAATCACTGCTTGGTCAATCACTTAAGTGTATTGCTAGCTAGCTCTTACATCTATAATAAAACCATTTCCAGTATTTTATATTTTACCACGAGGCTTGTGGCCTACAGGGAAGTTTCTGATGTGTCTGTCTCTGGCAGCTGCTTCATGGCTTCTCTGTAATCTGCTCTTCTTTCCCCCAGAATTCAGTTTAGTTTTCCCTGCATAGCTCTCGGTTCTATCCTATCAGGCAAAAACAGTTTCTTTATTAACCAATGGTATTCACAGCATACAAAGGGGAATCCCACATTATGAAGTATAGCTTCAAAAGTCTTTATGTTTATGGCTTTCATTAAAGGTTTCAGTTAAGTTAGTTAAGTTCTTTATCATTCTCATAGTTAGCAGATAAATTTGGTGTTATTGCCAGTAAATTGGATAGTCCTGTGATTAGAGTAATTTTAGAGTACCAAGGACATTAAAATAACAAGGAGGTGAATAAATTTAGAAAAGAAGATTTCTGGCAATGCATAAAGCAACATCCCAGAGAAACATATAGAAAATGTTTTTATAGATTAGTTGCATAAAACAAATAATATTCAAAGCAATTTCAGTATTTTATTTTTTTACAGTGTCTCACCATCCATTTCCTATTGAACTCACCATTATGATAGATAAATTTGCATCATGAAAATGAATTTAAACAGAACAGTTTAAGAATAGCTTAAAATTTTTATACTTGTGGTAGATGATTGATTGTTCTGTCTAACATCTCTATCTGTCTGCCTGTCTGTATGTCTGTCCATATATCCATTTATCCATCTATCTATCTATCTATCTATCTATCTATCTATCTATCTATCTATCTATCTATCTATCTTTCTATTTAACTACCTATTATATATCTATCATCTATATCTATCTGTGTGAAGTTGAAAATATGCCCAGAGGTTTATTATGAACAGTATTTCTTGATATTTATGTTATCAAATATGTCACACAACCTAAAATATATTCCATTGGTTGATGACTATGTTAAGGAGAGATGCTAGGTACATAGAAGATAGATTGTTATCACAGCTTGTATATTTAGAAAGATTCATATCAATGTACATTATTTTGTGTTTGTTTGCATATATATGTGTTTGTATATATTTGCAAGTGTTACATATGTGTAGATGCCCATATTTATGTATATAACTGAGTGGGTATAGATATATAAAAGTGAAAACAAATTTGGGAGTCGGTCTTTTATTCTCCCATTTTGTGACATATTTGTACTTTGTTTTCTTGGTTGATTTTTGTGGTTTTTCCAATGTGCTTGCCCTTGAATTTGTGTCTTAGATCTCTCTGTAGTTATGATTACAAATACCTGTATTACATGACTGGCTCTTTTATGTGGGTTATGCAAATTTTAATTAAAATCTCAAACTTGTACAGAAAGCATGTTTACTCAGTGATCCATCTCCTTATCATCCATTCATCTCTATTTAATATATTTTAAGGTTAGTTTGATGAACACACAAATTCATAATAAATTTTAATCAGTTTTATCTAAGAATGGTGTGTAAATAAACATAAAAGCAATTATTTCTGCTATCTTTTTCATTAAAGGAAGGCAAATCTGTTAACGTGATATTTTCAGAAAAATCAATTATGTTTAGTCATAAAGTTCACTGCTAAAGTTTTTATTTTGAGTTGTACTATTAAATTTGTAAAGAGACAAGAATTTTTGTAGGAAAGATGTGGAAGTTACCAGAAGCTAATAAACAGTTCTATGGATAATTTTCTAAACCCTTCTTAAAGCCTCTAAATAATATGCCAGAATATGTGTGCAATTCAAACAACCTGACAAGTCAGAAAAACTAAGAAACTGTCCTCAGAATAAGGAAAGTAGCATGGTGCTGTGGAAATCCAGCAAGAAGTAAAAGGGAAGTTGAGAAAATCAAGATGCTGGAGGATACAGAAAGTCAACTGAGAGAAAAGAAAATGATATCTATAATTGAACACTGACTGAGTTAATGGGTCTGATGCTGCATGCACAGAAAGGCTGGAGAGTAATGGAGCACCAGCTGATCAAGCAGTTGACCACAATGTGCCATTCTCATGATCATTACTTTCAATTTTTTACGTAGATACAAAGTGAGGGGTCTGTAAGGTTATCATTCTTTAAGTATATCATGTATTTTAATGAGATCACTCTAATTAATGTATCTTAATAATACTACTCTAGGTCTTCTATCATCCAAAAGTCTCTGTTCTATTTTTGTTGCATTTATTTGTGTGTTCATGAATTTGAATATTACTATCATTTTCAAAATGTCTTAAACTTTTCTTAAATATATTATTATAATTTCTTGTAGTAGTTTCAGAGAACTTACAAGCTCTTAATCAGTATATTGCTTTCTGTGATACAGCCACTCTTAGTATTATTGTTTCTAAAATGTGAGTATGGAATTTGGAATGACCTTCTATTTTTATATGTGTTGTTACATTTGTCTTTCCACTATTGTAAAACTTCAATTGTACAGATCTTTCACCTATTTTGATGGTTTATCCCTACATATTTTTTTTTTTTTTTTTCTTTGTACAGATCTTTCACCTATTTTGATGGTTTATCCCTACATATTTTTTTTTTTTGATTTTTCGAGACAGGGTTTCTCGTAGCTTTGGTTCCTGTCCTGGAACTAGCTCTTGTAGACCAGGCTGGCCTCGAACTCACAGAGATCCACCTGCCTCTGCCTCCCAAGTGCTGGGATTAAAGGTGTGAGCCACCACCACCAGGCTTATCCCTACATATTTTATGGTGGTATTTGTTTAATCATTTAAATTATTGTAAGTAAGGATGGTTTATTTGATTATATTTTCAGTATGTTTAGACATTAATATAAAGAAGTCTCCAGAAACATTTTTATTTCTGTTATTGTAAATGAATGGAAATAATTATTCAAATAACCGAGGATTTTAGAAAATAAATTTTATCTAGATATCACTGATATAAAAATACTATAAAATCATATAGTAATATTTTCATTTGAAGTACTCATTAATTAATTAAATAGATTTTAAAATGCATATTCATTTATTTCTGTTTTGGTGTATACAATTATTTCTGTGTGTAATGGTGTATAGGAATGACAAAAATAAGTAATCAGCCAGGCAGTGGTGGCAGCTTCCTTAATCCCAGCACTCAGGAGCAGAGACAGGTGGATTTCTGTGAGTTAGAGGCCAGACTGACCTACACAGCAAATTTCACGACAAGCTCCAAATGTACAGAGGAAACCTGTCTTGAAGAACCAAGGAGATTTTCCATGAAAGTAAACTCTGTCATACACTAAGATGTAAAGACTCAAAATCAAAATAATATAAACAAAGAGAAATGTGTTATCAAAATATAGAAATGAAATTTAATTCTTGAATGAAGCATATATAGTACTAGAAGTAATTGAAAATAGTAAAATTGTAATGACTATTCAATTGATAATACCATGTTTTGAATGATGTTAGGCTCTCTCAGAATGTTTTATAAATGTTTTATGAAAGCACACCCCTAAAATCACAATTTATTATTGCTGAATGAAAATTACTTACTTGAGAAATATTTATATAAGGATATCAAAATCATCACCATTCATATGCATAATTGTGCACTTTAAAATTATTAGCAGAGTAAAATTTACTAGCAGATACATAATCATAAATGCACACTTTCATAAGACTCCTCAGATATAGTAATAACTTTAACCTGTCTTGTCTTGATGAACTGTACATACCATTAGAGAAGAAATGTAAATTTAGCAGTAAGAAATAAATTCTATAGTGAAGATGACTATCATCAAATTCCCTTTCCAAATTTCCCTTTAATATAAACTCCATCAATTTCATCAACATTTTTTTTAGTAGTAAAGACACCTGGTTATATTTATTTCATGTCTGGAAGAGTTGGCATTTTAAAAGGAGGAATAAAAGCACATAAGAATATAACTGAAATCCTCACACTTTGGAGGCTGTGAAAGAAGATAGAGATTTTAATGTCAGCATCAACTACCTAGTGAGACTCTATTTTAATAATCATTGAAACAAGTAATATGTCTAATGGAGAACTAAATTCTATAGAATACTGGAAGGTGAATATGACTTTAGGAAAAATAACTCATAAAGCAAAAGCAAAATGGGGATGGAAAACAGAGAGGAAGCATTTTGAATAGATAGGTCAGTAACCAAGGACTCAGTAAGATGTTGACATTTGAACTAATGTTAAAATCTCATAAAATTAGTTATTATTCAGAAAGTATTATATGAAATAGATGTAAAGGTACCCAGCTGAGAGAAGCTTACAATATTCCAAGGTCAATAAAGCTCTGTGTATATAGGATAGTGAACAGTGGTGAGGTTGTAAAGAAGATGACATTAGAGAAATAGTGCCAGATATTATTTTCTTCGGGGCTCATTTGAAAACAGCAAGTACAATGACATTGTTGACCTTGAAAGGGAAACTGAAAAATGATGTCCAACACACACAGAAAAGCAATGTGTTGCAGCTTGAATTGCTTTGATGTATTTTCATATTGCATCTTGACTGAACATTGGTTCAAATTATTTGGCATTGAGCAACTGGGAGGTTGGATTGACCTTATTTAAGCTCTGAAATCTATAATGGAAAAAGTACTGACATAGGATTTGGAGATGAACTCTACTTAAATTTTACTCCTTACTTTCAGATACCAATTAGACAGTTCAATTGAGATACACTCTAATCCTTTGGAATTTGAGAAAATCTTTATTATAGCCAATAAACTTCAGTATGTTCAGCTTATAGGCATTATTTAATTCATGGGAATTGAAAATTGCTAAGTAGGTGCATATAAACAGAAAAAGCCAAGGCTTAGAATTCAAACCTAGGGAGAATGGTAAAATTAAGAATATGCAAATTTGTTTTCAAATAGTGGGGCATCAATTTTCAGACTTATGAACTTAAAGTACTTCTTATTGAAGAATTTAACCATGAGATGCAATGGCAAATGTGGAGTTATTAGAAGATAATTATTTCAGTAGCACAATCAATATATCAATGCATCATTCACAGAAAATTGAAGAAAGTCCTTATGGAACTCTTTAAACTGGGAATAAAATATAGTTTCTATGTGATTATATCAGGTCTGGGCAGCCCGGAAACAAACAAACAGCCTCTGCGAACACATTATGGACCAGAGTTCTTGATCCTCTCCACTGGGTAGCTGGTCTAGAGCTGGAATTGGCTTAACATTCACTCACACTCATACACATAAACACACACAAAAACTTGACCAGTTATTGCTCTTCTGGAAAATACCAAAACAAAATATAAAGCATAGTTATTGCTATATTGACTATTCTTGCATCATCGTTTTCTTTTAAAAGTTAATAAACTCCAAAAAGAAATTTCATTCTATAACAATGATAATTCATGCATTAATTTCTTTCTTCTCTTTCTATATTTTATTTTGTAATTTGTTGTTTATTTGTTAAGATATTTTCTAGTCCAACTCACTTCAAACTTATGACAGGTATAAACTGCTCACATCTATAGCCTCACTATTTCTACCTCAAAATCAAGCCAAGTGAACAAAGAAACCTACACACATTTCCTAACTCCCTACCAACACTATACCTAACATCATAAACCCTATGATTTCTCTAGAAAAACAATGTAAATGTAACAAGGATTCATAGCATATCTGTTCTATCTCTAAATCCCATCAGCTGTAGTTTTTTAGTGCATTTTGAAATCATAGATAAATTATTTTGATGTAAACATGCTCTCTGAAATCTGACTCTTGTAATCACTCACATAATTCTTTTGATTTAATGTTTAAAAGTGAAGGAGGATTTAGTTCTTATTAAACTCTCATTTTTCATGACTACAAAGAAGGCACTCTTGATATGGGATTCTGATACCTGTAAATTTATCATTCACATTAATAGACTCCAGGAATTGGTGCTAACTATATTTATACAGATATCACATTAAAAATAACTGCTTGTAATTAAAGTATTCCCAAATATGTTTACAATAAAATTATGTCTTTTTCTTATAGCAGATTTTATTCAAGTCTTATAAAAATAAATAGAAGATAATAAATCAGTTAACTTTCAACAGATTTCTTAGACATAATAAAGACTAGAACAACATCAATGTCTGACTTTTGCCATTCATATTAGTCTGAGATATAAGAAGACACCCTACATATTCATTACTTGCTAATTTAGTATTAAGATCCAAGTGCTAACAATATTACTCTGTATTTTTAAATAAAAACAGATATATTTCTATTATATAGGTGCATGTTTTATAAATGTATATATGTATACAGTGTGTGATGTATTATAAATAATATAGGAATAGATGATAGATAGATAGATAGATAGATAGATAGATAGATAGATAGATAGATAGATAGATAATAGATAAACAATGGTATGTGGGAGTTACATTTTATCTTCAGATAAAGCCTTCACTTATATCAATAAGCTCATAACTAAATTATTATATTCTTTACTTTTCTATGAACAACAATATAAATATTTAACATTTGCTAGAATTATTCTATGCATATATTTTACAAAATAGTAATTGTGGTATTTAACAGAACTTTATTTTTTGACATGATTATTTAGAATTTTATTATTATGATTATTATTATGATTTGGAGTGAGTTTGAAGCATGTTATGTAAGTCATCTTGGAATAGCATTAATATATATGAATACCAAGATTACTCTTTTAACTGCTTTCCAGTAATGTTCTTATTTATTGTCTGTCATCCATAATGTGATATAATACTATCTACATTCAGCTAAACTTGACATACACTAAATGTTTCATTTACTGAAGGATTTCTTGATTATTTTTTAAATGTAAGAAAATCAATTAGTTAAAGTTGGAGGAATCTGGGTTTCTAAGTACTAAAACAGTGAGGTGTAAAAATATTTTCAGCAAGTGAATATGTGAGTTATAATTGTAGGTTTATATTGTCTTGTCTGATAATATCTTTATTTTTCAAATACCATGAAAAGGGGATGGAGATGTGATTCAGCAATTAAGATCACTAGCTGCTTCTACTAAAGGACCCAGGTTTGATTCACAGTACACAGTGATAGCTCACAACTTTCTCTAACCCCACTTCGAGGATCTCCAAAATTTTCCTCTGGCTTCTAAGGGCACTGTAGACCTATGTAAAGCAGAAGTACATAGAGAGGAAACATCATACCCATAAAATAAAAACATAAGTCAATTTTAATATAAGACAATGAGGGCTGGAGAGATGGTTCAGAGGTTAAAGATGCTGACTATTCTTCCAGAGGTCCTGAGTTCAAGTCCCAGCAACCACATGGTGGCTCACAACCATCTACAATGAGATATGGTGCCCTTTTCTGGCCTGCAGTCATACATGGGGGCAGCACATTGTATTGTATACATAATAAAATAAAATCTTTAAAAAAAGACAATGAAAGACATATTCACATGAGTATTTTGATATGGCAAATATAAAATAAAAATAGTTCTAATTTTCCCTGTCTTTTCTTTACTATTGTACTTTTGTTGCACTGGTTGTAGAATTCAATTTGTTTCCTGTACAAATAAGAGGACTCTACCCCTGGGCATTATACCACAAGCTACCCTGTAGCTAACCAGATAACAGTAGGCCTTAAAGGCACTGAAGATACATTACTTTTAACACCAGCATTTTGTAAATGCACAAAGGAAGAACAAAGGCTTTGTTCCCTATATCTGGAGGTCTTACTACCCATAAATTTACTTGAATAAAATAGGGAACATGTTAGACAAGAATATTCTTTTATTCTAATCTTCATGTTCACTTCTTTTAGCTACTCAAAACAAGGGAATCATGTCACTAACACATGGCTGGGTTTTCCCACCCCACATAAGTTATAATAATCAAGACTGTCACCCACAGACTTGCTCATGCACCAAGTACATCTCCACAATTCCTCATTGAGAGTCTCTTCATGGTTATTCCCAATTAATTCCACCAATTCAAACTATCACATCTTGGCCAGGAGATGGTGGCGCACGCCTTTAATCCCAGCACTTGGGAGGCAGAGGCAGGCAGATCTCTGGGAGTTCGAGACCAGCCTGGTCTACAGAGCTAGTTCCAGGATAGGCTCCAAAGCCACAGACAAACCCTGTCTCGAAAAACAAAAAAAAACAACCAAACAAACAAACAAACAACAACAACAACAACAAAAACTATCACATCTTTAAAATCTCTTTCTGGGCTTCTATTTCAATAGAGTCTAATTTAAATTCAGAAAAAGGTGATATATGTTAAAAAATTATTGTTCTTCATTTTACCAATTTCTTCAAATGGTTACTATATTAGATAAGCCACAGAATCTAGAAACATGGTGCACTGACAATTACTTCTTAATGAGATTCATACCAAATAAAAAATAAAGTAGCATGCACGTCCTAGCCATAAATCAGTTAAGAAGATTGAATTTTATGAAAAGTGTCTAATCTTAAAATATTTAAAATATTTATGATTTTGTATTGGTTATTGTAAAAATATTAAATAGCATGTAAGAATGTATCTTACATGCATTTTTTTCTTGCATTTTTTATTTTAAATTATAATTAATTCTTTGTCATAGATATTTGATCTAATTTATTTGAAGACACAGATTTAAATACAAAAGTGAGTCCCAGACAAGAAATGATTCTTCAAGAAGTAAGGAAAAAGAAATATATGACAAAAATGATTTTAACATATATTTTAAGATATTTCATAAATTTCTGTATTAAAACTAACTGACAGATAGCTTCTCAAAAGCTTTTTGTAGTAGTCATGGTTTATGCAAGTTGTATTTGAAGATTTTGATTATTATTATATTATTTGACAACATTAAAAACCTCTAAACATGTTAGTAAAATACAATTTTCATGTGTAATATTTTAATTACTCCAAAGAGTTCTTGCCTTTCTTTGTGGTCATAAAGTCAAAATTCATTTCCATATTGCGACAGTGTACAGCTCAGAGGAAATGGAGAGCTGTCTGCATGCACTCTTTCCAAAGCATTATGAAGCTGTGGCCATTCAAAAGCTGTCATTCTTTAAACCTCATTCTCGACCAGGGTCATAATTTAGAACAATGAGTCACTTCTTACTTCTTAAAACTGTGAATGCAGTAGTCAAGTATGCACTTGGTCAGTCATTAAAGCATAAAATAGAGAAAAGGGAAATTTCTCTGCTACTTTAAATTTAAAATATAAGCCATAGGAAAATGTCTTTCCTGTACTATGCCTCTAAGATATTTCAGAAGCATTAATATTGCATGTTTGCATACACAATTTTTGTTTCTCTTCCAAAAGTGCATATATTGAAAAACCCATGTCCACTCCGTGAAAGAAGTCTATCTATAAAATACAAAGAGCCACATGCTGCTTTCATCCACATTTCCTTGTGCTTCTTTTAAATAGTCTTTTTAAGACCTGTGAATCTCATTTTAATTCTAATTGTAACATTTTGCTCTCAGATAGTGCTTTTCCTCTAAAGTCAGCCAAAGGGCATAGTGATGACAACTTTCAGGCCACAAGCAGAACAAATATGTGAGGGAGAACTTCATAAATGAAAACTCAATTTAGACAAGGAAGTGATTTGAATTCATACCTCTTTCAATCAGGAAGCAGGAAAGGAGCCAATATTTCACCAAGCCAAAATTTGCAGCAGAAGATAAAGGTAAATTCCACTATTTGGGACCTTGTGATTCAAAAGACCTATGGAAAAGAGACAAGAACAGGAATTACATAGTAAACCTGTCTACAAGAGCTGATAAAATGGGCTATAGCATGCCAGGCTATATGAATCATGGCATGGCCAGATTCATTTCAAGGAGCAAAACATTTTACATGATACATTTCTGGTCCAGGCACACTAATCAGAAAGCTGAGGAACAAAACAGAAAGTATGCAAGCGTGCATGCGAAGGCAAACACCAATACACACACACACACACACACATTCTCTCTCTCTCTCTCTCTCTCTCTCTCTCTCTCTCTCTCTCTCTCTCCTCCTAAATACACATGCAACTAAAACAGACTTACTGTTTTCTGTATGTTTTGTAGTTCAATAAATGGAATTTTATGAAAAAAAGGAATTTTATTTAAATTAGTTAGATATTATCACCTTCATATTCCTAAGTCTTTGTATGTTTTTTTAAAAAGAAGCAATTCATCTCTTGCTAAATTGTGGAACCAAAATTAAATTAAATAATTTGGAACAAAAGATTTACTCTTCTTAAAACCTTGAAGATAGAACAGTGTCTCAGGATGCTTTAATCTTCCAATCTATGTTGTAGACTCACTCTGTTTCTGATAAGTCAGTTGATCATTTTATCCATATTTGCTATCAGTTCCTACAATATGCCACTTCTTGATTGCATACTCAAACATATTCAGTGTATACGTTTTTTTCCATTTATGCTTTTCCCTGTTAAAGTGTTTTGTTTTAGATTTAATTCATCATGCAGTTCCATTGCCCCAGTATTCTTTATACCATCCAATCACATGTAAACAATGAATAGTCACTTTGTTAGAACATAGCACTAGGAATTTCACACTTGATCATAGACTATTAATCATGCTTATGGGAGTGTAGAATGTTATTCTAACTTGGAAAACAGCTTGTACTCTTATTGTTTATTTCAAATGTATATCTTATCAAACACCACTAACACAATACAGCTTCTTGATGATCATAACTATACTGAAATTAAACCAAGCAAAACATGTCTTCATGTAATTTAATTCTTCCTTTTCGTTCGTAGTTCATGAGATGCTATGATTTGAATCTCTTCTTCACAAAATATTTTGGGAAATTAATTTCAGTTCAACTAAATGTGAGTTGTGATGGGAATAACATAGACCTTTGGGTAGAGAGTGGATGAACAGAGACTATTACAAAGTGACTGTGATACACACACACACATACACATACACACACCTCTTTTTATCGCTGTACCCTATCTCTACATTTCTTCAGTGGCATAGCATATCAAGTAGTTGTGGTTCTAATATCTGTATAGAGAAGGCTTCCTATACAACAGGATAAGGCAACTGCACTTGAGATACTTCTGCCAAGTTATGAGAATGAATTGCGGCAGATAGCCAAAGACAGCACTGCTTGGAGGAGTGCACGGGATAAATCAAAGAGCAAGAACCCCAAAACTGCTGGATAGACAGCATAAAGGAATATTGTGGAATCTTGGGAATGACAATAAATAACACAGGCATATAGGACTGCCCAGGATAGGAACAAGTGGAAAACCTCCACGAATGGGCTGCCCACACATGCTAAAGCATTGCCGTGGCATAAATGATGTTGGAATGATGATAGAGAAGGCAAATACAGGTGAATTTCTGTGGGTTCAAGTCCAGCTGAGTTTACATTGTGAGTTCCGTGGTGGTCAGGGATATGTAGAGTAACCTTTTCTCAATAAGCCAAAACAATAAATCAAATGGAAAAACTAGAAAGAAAAAAAAATTCTAAACAGATTACCATGCTCAGATGTTGGGGTTCCCTGACTATAGACCTGTGATATAACTGTTTTTCAGTTTTTCCAGTTACTTCACATGGTAGCTGTATTTTAGTGTCATAAATAGACTAAATTAATATGCAATAAGCTGACTCTCTGTCTATACTTACAGATCAATCATAAAACATATCTATTTGCCAGGTGTTTGAAGAAGAGAATCAAAAGTTATGTTCTTGCATATATCAATATGTTAAGTAGATGGAAAATTCTGATAACCATCACACATAAATGGGTTCTAGAAGGACCTCCAGTATGTGAGATGAATGTGGCTAGCTCATGTAGATGCATGCAATGCCAATGTCCTACCATTTTCCCTTAAGACTCCTTTTGGATATCCATTTGTGTAATGTTGATGATTAATGTCAGGAGAAAATTTTAATGATGCCTATACTTGTTAATTAAATATTCATGTGAAATACTGGCTGAAATATTATCCAATAATAGATGGCAATTTTCCATAAATGCTTATGACTTGATAAATATATAATAATATAGTGCATACAATCATATTATTAATCAAGAAAAAAATCTCTGAAATTCAAAATTAAGGATCTCTATTTCAAGGGAAGGTTTTAAGAGTTGGCCTGAAGCTAAGTCTTTGCCTTGCATTTGCGAGTCCCTGGATGCAAATCTCCAGACTGGGAAAAAATAAGAATAGAATAACACATAATGTAATTTATTTACTAATAAAAATTTAAATAAATAAAATGAAATCAGTGTTACCTTAAGTTGGAAAATGTTTATATATAATCAAATAATTCAAAAATTATTTCACATGATTCTGTGTTTTCATGTATGTTGCATGTTTGAATATGTGTTGGGCAATGAATGGCTTTAAGAACAGATAACACGTAGCTACAATCATTTGATCTATTTAACTATTTAAACTTTTGATACACGAATGTTTGCACATTTGCTGTCTTCTTAGGACCTGTCTAAACTGTGAGTTTCTTCCTATTAGTTTAGCAAAATTATCAAATAAAATAAGCTATGCTTTCATTTATTTCTTATTATGAGAATATTTGGTTATAATAAGGCTCTCAACTCTGCAGCACCAGATTCTGCTTGACCCAAAATTAATGAATTTAATAAACTTTTCAGAAGTCAGTTACTTCCAGTGGTCTATAGATAAAAACACTCTAATGCCAGATGGAGTATTAGAGATGTGTATGAGGCTTTAATTATCTAAAAACCCAAAATGAACTGCTCCTACTGATACCTGGGGATTTTAATGAAGAGCATACATATGTTCTTCTTCCTAATTGAAGATGAGATTCATTTTTACGAATTTAATCCCCTGAGGATTTTGAACATAAGAAAAGAAGGGTAGGAAAGAATTTTTAAATTCCAAAATTAACTTTGCTACTGTGCTGCCTGTTGAATATAAAATTAAAGGATAATTTGCATATGTAGTGAGTGCAATGAAATTGTAATACATATGAAACATATATTATATTCTGCATATAAAAATATATAGTACAGAAGTTTAGGAAACCATAGCTATTAATTTTAAGAGTAATACAAATTGAATATGCATCATATCTGAAAACAGTAATAAACTCATATTTTTGTTCTTGCTTATTATTTAAAAATTTCATGAAGGCATACAATATGTTTTGATGATTTAGTACCACCTTCATGTACATGAATGTAATATCCAATACCAGAGTATGTGTAGTCTAACAGAGATTCCAACTATGAAGTAAATCGTTGCTGCTAAGCCCAGGAACAAGCATTAACTTATAGATTTTTACCTAGGGATGGTACTCCATGTGTCCTTTCCTTTCCGTGATAGGATTTGGGTTTAGATGAAAGTGTAGGTTCTGCATATAGTCACAGATACTCTGAATTCCTGCGTGTAATAACTGTGTTATATCTGAAAATATGGTTTTATTATATACGTCTACTACCTTGGAATCTTGGCATCTTTAACAATCTTTTGTACAATGACTTCTGAGTCTCATAAAACAGGAATGAAGAAATAGTATTATTGGAATGTGAAAACAAGCAAAAATTATTTAGGATTGAGACTTCATCCTGATGAATTGTTCCCGTTAAGAGTATAAAGAGTATCAATCTCTTCTGATTGATTTTAGTCTGAAATCAATTTTGTTAGATATTACTATAGCCACACCCACTTGTTTCTTATGTTCGTTTGATTGGAAAAACTTTTCCCAACCCTTTACTCTAATATAGTGTCTGTTTTTGAGGTTGAGGTTTGTTTCCTGTAAATAGCAGAATGCTGGATTCTGTTTTCCTATCCATTCTGTTAACCTGTGACTTTTTAGAAGTCAATTGGGTCCATTGATATTAAGCTGTATTAATGACCAGTTGTTGTTAACTCCAGTTATTTTTTGGTGGTGGTGTTTGTGTGTTTCCCTTCTTTGAGTTGTGTTGGTGGAGGTTTATCAGATGTCTCTTGTGGGTGTTGTTGACTTCCTTGGGTTGAGGTTTTCCTTCTAGCACTTTCTGTAAGGCTGAGTTTGTGGCTACGCATTGTTTAAATCTGTTTATCATTGTCATCATTTGTAAAGATATACTGTTTGAAATTTGCATCACTGTACCTTGTTTCCTCATTGTTGTCCTCATTTTACTTTTTATAATGTGAATGTACATTCTGTTCCATTGTATGCTAGAACTATAAAATTTGCTTTTTTAAATTTATATGCAGTTAAAATAAGACTGTTTTGCTTCTCAGAAAGAGACTTCTTAACTTCACAACTTCTAAGCTGTTGAAACTGGAAAAGACTACTGGAACTTTTAAGGTTTGACTGTATGCAAGACAAGAAAGGAGACAAAAAGCTTGTCATGTGACTTTACAAGCTTTTCCCCACCATCACAAAAGGGCGTATAAACACATAGTCACATATAACATATCAGATACAACATGATACACATACTCATACAGACACAAATTTTTACATTCATTTCTATAAACCTTTCTATTACTAGTTTAATAATTAGATAATCAAATACATAAACAAAGCAAATATTAAGAAAATGTCCCTTAAATAAGTATATTCATTTGCTTTTAATTTTAGCTTGAATGTTATTTTTCTGTCTTGCCACATCATAAAACAAGTAGGTCTGTCTACTTATATTTACAACCCATATTAAGAATTATTCTAAAATCTTCTACTACTATACATATCATTATGGCTGGTTATTATGTAATCTACTTTATTTTAAGAATCCATTGATACACTACTATGTTTTCAAAGCTTCAATAACCAGTTTTACTCACAGTTAATACCTATTTGTATACTTTCTCACAATCAGTGACATAGAGGCTGTTCCAGAATCCTCTCCCTGGCCATATTTTCATTATATTATGTACAGTAAATAGTTATTTTTTTAAAAAAAAATACATACAGATGCTTAAGGAAAGACAATGTTTGGACAAGTTTTCATAACTCAGAAGTTTGCACCTGATCAAGATGCTAGGCAGGTGATGTGGGAGTCTGCTGTTTTGTGTTGATTTCATTGGTTAAATAAAGAGACTGCCTTGGCCCTTTAAGAGGACAGAAAATTAGGTAGGCGGAGTAAACAGAACAGAATGCTGGGAGAAAGAAGCTGAGTCAAGGAGTCACCATGATTCTCCCACTCCAGACAGACACAGGTTAAGATCTTTCCTGGTAAGCCAGCTCGTGGAGCTACACAGATTATTAGAAATGGGTTAGATCGATATGTAAGAGCTAGCCAATAAGAAACTGGAACTAATGGGCCAGGCAGTGTTTAAAAGAATATAGTTTCCGTGTAATTATTTTGGGGGTAAAGCTAGCCGGGTGGCAGGAAACAGCCCCGCCACTCATATTTCTACAGACAGGTCCTTCCTTTCTGAAATGCTGATTGCATCTATCATTCATCACCATCTCAACAAATGAGAATTAAATTTGTTTTTCTTTCACCTTTCAAAATATTTTTTATTTAAAGATATATGGATTTATTGTATGAGCTGGTATTTCAAATTTTTAAAAGTCTTAATTTTTATTGACGATTTTCAATAGTCTATGTTAAAGTTGTCTTTGGGAGTTTGTATTTTCAATCTTACTGATCATTTTTAGTTTAAATAAATTACCATGATTCTGGCTACTGTCAGTATATTGTGTATGCTTTTTGAAAATTTAAAACAGCTTGAATTAAATTAAGTAAACTTTTTTCATTCACCTTCAACTTCCAATTTAATTATCACTAGATTTAATATTGCAAATACAAACTCAGCTGCCATGCCAAGTAATACTCACCACATCCTATGCTGAAACAAGTAATTCTTATGCAAATTATGATATGAGAACTTCTGAAAACCATTGAATACTTACAGGTTAATAGTAAATTAATAGTAATTTTTTTAAATACAATATAAATAGTAAATAATTATATAACAAATAAATAATAAAATACAATAAAAATAATAGCCAACTAAATTACTTCCTTCTAATTGGAAACTCAGTTTACCTAAAAGAAAATTGCAACCTAATCCATTTCAGAGACCAGGAAAACATCAAGACTTCTTCTGTGCTAGACTATCAAGAGTAAGAGCTTGGTTTTGACATGTTTTTCAACTGCTATTTTGTAGAAAAGGAGACTGTTTTTCTATAGAAATGTTATTAAGTGTATTCATAAGAAGTATGTTATTATGTAATTTAAATAATTTAGGTATTTATGTTTATTTGAGAAAAGCTTTTTTGCATTATTGTATAATTGCTTTCTTATGGTGCCATTTGAATTTATATTTTGAGATTAAAATTTAAAAAACAATGAAAGTTATAATAAACACCACTGAACAACAATAACTTTAAAGGCTCTATTAAAAAGGTGCTACTTATGGTCAAAACTAAAAAGGTTTTAGAGAAATTAAAAATCTTCAGTACCATCTAAATGGTCTTTTTCTTTATATGGAAGTTTTATTGAGTTAAAGGGAGTGGGATGGAAAGAGAGAAAAAAGTACAGAGAGGAAGCGGTAGAAAAGGCAAAGAGTGCAGCGCACAATGCCTGTCTGTGCTCTATGCTCTATCGCTAGCCTTGGGCGAGGGGCTGGAGATTGAAACACAAAGGACACACAGACAGAGAGACAGAGAGAGACACGAACCTCTAGTCACTGGTAAGAAGCCCTTTCATTCAATAGCACTATGGATGCTTATATAGCCAACAGTCAGGTGGGCCAACAGGTGAAAATCTTATCCTCTGATCCTCAAGGGCAAGGCTACCCGTGCTCGTGAAGCAGAGCTGGTAAACAACTTTGACACAACCTTTAGTAACTCAAATCTGAAGGAAAGTAAAGATCTCTAGCAGGGAAGAGCAGCTGGAGGCCAGGACTCTAAATGGTCCCAACAAAAGAGAAGCCTGCATTTTCAGAAAAGCTCTAGGAAAGAGCTTAAATGGTCTTAAACATATATTAAACTATTCCTTTTTCATATATCTATTGGGATAGTCTATTAAAGGTTAAACAAATATTGAGCATATAATTTATTTAATGAGACATATTTACTCAGAAATCACTGTCTCTTGCATACACAAAACCTTGAGTCCATTGCTGTCTCACAGTCTCTTACATACATATCACTCCCAGACAGGGATGACCAAGAATCTCTAATAGCTTATGCTAGATAATCGATTACATGAAGATTTTGTTTATATTGCCTTGGTGTATTCAGTCTTTGTCTCAAGATGAAATGCATGATTATATTGTTCAGCTTCTCTCCTTCCTTGAACTCTGATTAACCAAGCTCATTATATTAACATTGATTGTCAAATTTATAGGATGAAGACTTCTATAAGGATAAAGCTCAAGGATAATATCTGACCATTATATGTAATTGCTTTTATTTCTGATTTTTTTATTGGTAGCAATCTTTGTGTCCTTCTGCTGAGCAGTGATAATCATCCTTTCACATGGATAGTCCCAGATATATGAAATGACTAGTCAATATCAACCTTCATTTTTCTCTTTCTTTTTCACCCTCAAATCATTTGCTAATGCTGAGAACAGCATTGACATATCTTCTCTCCCTTTTGATTATGTCATTATGTAATAATTTTTTGGATTATTAACTTAGTTTCATTTGTGTGTGTTGAATCTGTCTTAGTGCTCATGTAAATCCTCCTCAAGTGATCTTTTCTCTGTTGGTACCTTTCCATGTGATTTGTGCTGCATGACTTTTCCTACGAATTTGTGAACAAACACCTGTTCAACCAGACAGAAGTCAGATGATATACTAAAAAGTATATATTTCGTCAAAGTCTGTCCTGTTTCACCAAATAAATTAATCAGGGTTACTTCTGTGATCATGGCTAAAGGAATACTTAAATAGATTGTTTAAGAGAGTTGTATCATAGAAATGTACACCACAGTGTACCTTGGTGATGGTTTCTTAAGATAACCATTCTAGCTTCCTTTCCATTTTTAAGCATCCAACCACCAAAATTTCTTGTCCCTTGTATACTATTTATAAAGGGTACTTTGAATCTTGTAGGCTCCTGAGTATACTGAATCTTGTTGTGTTTCTTGAGTATGCTGAGATTTATTACCTTCCTGAGTCTTAGAAAACTTCTTTTTATCCATAGGACAGAATGTTGCAATTTGAAGGAAATAACTACAAAATTGTCAATTATTATATTTGACTGTATTTCATATTATCTCTATATCATGCAATCCTTAACACCTTGGGATCAATATGTAGATTATTTTTAATATAATTATCATTTATAAAAGGATTCAGATGCTGCTTAGAGGAAGAATTAAATCTGTTCTAATGCCCCATTTTAATCAGTAAAATTAGTTGAAAATTAAATGCATTTGCCAATTTTAGGCATGACTTATTTCAGCAAAGTTTATAAGGCTTGATAAAATTATTATTAATTCAGCATAGTAGAGAATTCTTATTCAGAATGTTACAATTTGATTTGTAGCACGGCTTAATAAATGGCTCAATGAGGGTTATTTCTATTGATAATAGCTTTCAGAATTCTAAATGATTCAAATTCTATTATATTTGCTCATTTGACAATCAAGATTTTAATAATTCTAACTTTACTTATTCTATTCTGTTGAACATGCTATATAATTTAATCAGTGTTAGTACTGTTTAGAATTACTACTACAGATTTTTTTTCATAAGCATGACAAATTGTAGTAAGAAAATAATATGAAGGGGAGAAGAAGAAGAACCTGCAGGAACAGGATGGTTGAGTTGGGGCAGGGAGAGAGAGGAAGAGCAAGAAAAGAGATATTCTGATAGAGGGAGCCATTAAGGGGTTAGGGAGAAATCCGGTGCTAAGGAAACTCCTAGGAATCCACAAGAATGACCTCAGTTATGCCTTCTAGCAATAGTTGCAAGGTTGCCTGAACTTCCCTGTAATCAGATTGATGATTACCCTAATAGTCATCATAGAACCTTCATCCACTAACTGACAGAAGGAGATGCAGAGGTTCACATCTAAGCACTGGGCCTAGCTACCTGAGTTCTGTCTGTAACATGATTAATAAAAACTCAAAGACAGATATTGTAGTTTAACATGAAGACCAGAAAAACAAAGCAGACAGTCACTGACTCATACCTATACCTCAGTCCAAAATGGTGATCCTGCCTCCCGGAATGAGACTGAAACCGAAAGATGTCTCCTCCCATTTTATCATCGTCTCTTGTTCTGTGCACCACTACCACCTGGTTTCTATGGCAAGCTAGTGTGACTACTGGGATTAAAGGTGTGTGTCATTGCTGCTTGGTCTGTAAGGCTGGCGAGTGTTACGTTTAATTTTTCTGATCTTCAGTCAAGATTTACTTATGAAAATACAAATTAAATGCCACTACACCAGTCAAAGAGAGTGAGGGGGGATTATATGAGCAATGGGGTCAAGAGCAAGAAAGGGAAACCCACAGAGACAGATGACCAAGCTAGTGGGAGCTCACTGACTCTGGATTAATAGGTGGGGAAACTGCCTAGGATCAAACTAGGTCTCCTGAATGTGGGTGTGTTCCGAGGCTTAGGCAGTCTCTGGGGGCACTGGCAGTGGAACCAGGATTTATATATAAATTAAGCTTTTCTTTTTGGCCCATACTTTTCACATAGAGAATCATAGGTGCAAATATTTAGAAACTAATCTTAATTTACTTCATAGAATGTCTTTCGTCTTCCTTTACCATCATGTAATAATTGCAACAAGAAAGGAAATAATAATCTCTCCTTTTGACAATTCTAGAAAAATGTTAAATGCTGTTGCTGATAAGATTCCATATTAGTTATTTCTAGAATTACATGTCTGGCTCAGATTTCTGCTAAAAAAATATCTTCTTTGTCTAGAAATCTTCGTAGAAGTACTTATCCAACAACCATTTTACTCAGTGAAGTGATAATGTTTTAAAAAGGCATTTATCTACTTGTTCCATGTTCAAAAAATATTATTCATATATATCATATATAACTGGTTATAGGTGGAAAAAGTTATATATGTGTATATATATATATGTGTGTGTGTGTGTGTGTGTGTGTTCATGCAGAGGCAAAGTGCTGCTAAGAACCAAGTGTCATCTTGACACATTCTTCTTTGTTCTATGATCTCAGAAACATTCATGCAGTAGTATTCTAGGGGTCCCAAAAGAGCATCTGTTCTGTTTATTTTACAAAATTCTCTGTTCTGAAAAGAACAGATTTTGCAGTTTATTGTCTTTGAAATGCTGCGATGATGACATTTATTTAGTACGGTTAAGTTTGCTCTCACCTCTGGCCTAGTATATTCTGCTGTGAAGTCACTTTATAAAGACTGAGGACCACAAGCAGAAGTATAATTATTAAAAAAATCACTTTCATTCCTTGACATATACTATTCTCAAAAAAAGGTGTCATTCTGGAGTTGACAGGATCCTGGAACTTTGATCTTAAGAGTATATATTTTATCTATGGTGCTAAATATCTGGAAGTCCAAAGGCAATAGGACGTTCAGGAAAGGAAATGTTCCAGTCTATGTCACAGCATGCTAGATCACTCTGAAGCTAAACTGAATCCGGGATTTAAGGGAAGCAATTATGTTTTCAGAACTTTGATTTTCAGTTGCATAGTTTATAATAAAAGTTGAACTTTGGGAATGGAAACAGATGGAAGCCTGTTTGATAGGCTCTTCTTATTCTACCATCCCACAGTCAATTCTGCAGATTCTGATGGGCTTGCAGAGCTGTAAGAAGCAACATATATTATGATGTAAATGCCATCATTATGACATATGCTTAAACTTCTGCTGAGAAATAAATAAAATATCTTGAGATGCCTGCTGTTTATCCCAGCTGTTTATTTCTCACAGCCCATAAATGGAAAAGTCACACAGTTTAGCATTTATGTACCAAGGCATTTGGAAATAATTAAAATTCCTTCAGAGAGTACTTTCTTTTTACTCGGAATTAGAACTTGTAATTTCCCAAAGAAAGGGCAAGAGGAAGCATCAACCGAGGTTAAATTAAATACATTTGTTTTTCTTAATTCTTGATCTTGCTAGACTTTTTTTCATTTTTGTTTCAATTATCTAATGGTTTAATAAATAACCTATGAGAACATCTGAAAAAAAGTATGTGGTTCCTTATCTATATGCCAGCCTTGTTTGCCATTGGAGATGTAATTACCTGTTGGAAAGTCTCTGGTGTATGAACTGGTTTGATTGCAAAGGTCCTGACTTGAGCTGACATTAATGTCACAAACAAGGGAGAAGGAAGGAAAATAGCGTTCCTGTACTAACACATGTTCCAGTATCTTAATACAAGTTAACGCATACTACAATTTTAATCTAATGAATGTATTTATATATGAGTATTTAAATACTAACTGTTTGCTTTTCATGATTGTAATATACCTATATGGTTGTTGTATAAACATTCTATTTTATTTAATAGTCGTTTTTTAAAACCTTCTATAAGGAACAATGTAAGAGTATGTTTAAGTTTGTTGGTATGCAGTTGTTTAATGGGTCAATAGATTTTTTTCTGTCTTGCACAGCAATTACCATCTAGCATTAAAACAGAAAACTTCTATCACCATTGTGGTTATGTAATTTTTTTTAATTTCACATTTCAAAATACAGTTATTAGTTTGATGTTTTTCTGATTGTTAGTATTATTTTCAGTGAAATAATTTGAGAATCTCACTAAATTTTTATTCACAAGCAATTAATGCAATCTAATAATCAAAGCAGGCCAAATTCTGAATAAAGAGATCTAAAATATTATTTGTGTAACATTTACTATCAAATTAATCCAGAATGGAACCCCAATGTTTTCATATACTTTTATCATCCAATTAAAATGAGACATGTAATAGTCTATATGTATGTACATGTATAATCTATAGTTATTCATTTTGTCATAGAAGGCAGATTCTCATAAGCAGATTCTTATTTCTCATAAGCAGATTCTGATATTTGCAATGACAAAGGAAAATGTTTTGCTAGAAAACTGGTTTGTTATACTTGTACCTGTTTGGGTGGTTACCATGTCTCCCTAGAATGTAAACTTTGTCTGAGGAAAAAATAGTTATGTAAGTTCAATAATGCATATAATTTAAGAGACTAATCCTTTGGATCACACAGTTATATAGCATATTTCAAGTTTTCAAAGAAGTAGTGTACTCTTACACAGTGATTGGGTTGCTAATTTATTCTGCCCCTTTCCATTAAAACAATCTGAAACCACTGTGAAATATGTTGTATGAGCCAACAGTTCACTTGTGACCATCATTCAGTTGACCATCTTCATTTTTATGGCTTTCAAAATGGGTTGCATTTAAGTTCATCATATTAACAGATAAAGAATCATTCATTATCTAAATTTTCAAAGATCAATATTGTGAACATTAGGATTAGTAAAACTGTTAGAATTTTTGAAATAACTTCATTCCAAGGGTACTGGGAAAACTAAATTTATATCCCCTCTCAACAGAAGATTGAGACTGAATCACTTATTATCATAAATATACTTAAAATAGCTCTCGAATTTATAGTGTAATCATGAATGTATTCATTATTTTCCATGTTAAGAAAAGCAGTAAAATTCTCCACAAATTTTGTCACTGCATTTAAAATGTATTATCATATTTGGTGAAATAACATTAGTTAAATTTAAGTACTTGTTTTAACTTAAGAAACTAGAATTTTCAATTTACCCTAGGATTGATTGTTTTATTTTACTGCCTAATTATGATTATGTCACACATACAATAATAAAATTAATTTTACACAACCTTTCATGGTTTTAGGAAATATATATTCCAAAGTTAGAAGTCATTAAAAAGAGAAGCAGTAAATATAAATGATTGCGGTCTGTTCAAGCTATCTCAGGAATAAAGGACTAATTTAGTCAGCACAGTAAGTAAAGTGACCTTGGAAAGTATTGTATGCTTATAATCTGATAATTACAAAGATATGTTTACACTGAGATTATTCCTTCTTATTAACCATTTATAGAATATGCTCTTTCCTCTGTTCACAACATTCATTTTGTTTTCCACGCTTGCTTTCGCCTAATCAATTGAAAGAATGTAGCCAACATGATCCAGCTTTAAACATAATTGGCATTAAAATGAAAATCAATATTTCACAGAATGAATTTCTGCTTGTGCCTTGAATTTGGTTCAGTATAGTTTTATCCATCTTGGACTCATGATAAATTTCCTGTATCATACAAAAAGTTCTAAGTCTGAAGCAAAAATGCTTGTGTTTCGGTTTGGATCATGATAGAAACTTCTCAGGGCTACTGCCTGTGTAATCTGGTGTGCTCTGGCTTCAACTGTCCTTTCTTTATAATTCTCTTCTTCAAGTGGTGCTTTTCACTTGTACCAAAGTAAGACAAGTATTTGAATCACTAATTAGGAGGCTCACATTCTTAGCTACAAACCTAAGGAAAAGAATGCCTGATCCTTTTATCCATGGTCAAACTATTTTAGGTGGCAGTATTTCAAAGACATGTTTCTCCTTTCATGTGGCCCCCTTGTAAGATGGGATCATGCCACCACTATTGCCTTTAAGAGTCTATAATGAATATGTAAGAAAACCAGACTCCCTTCATATTTGTAAATAATTCAAGATTTTATCTAGTACATAAATTTAAGTGTGACAAATGTAAAATCAATACACTAAAAAATAAGAAACTAGTTAAGAAATAATGTAATGAAAATATCAGAGTTCCTGAGGAGACATAGAGTTGATGTGAAATTGGAAGCATGACAAAAAAAATCCAAGACCATCTATAATGACCCACAAGTTCCTCTTGACTAAAAACTATTGTCATTTTTTTATACTAAAATTGTGTACAAGATCTTAAATCTTTCATAAAACTCTGATTCTAGCTGACATTCTAAATGCAGAAGTTGAGCATTTAATTCACAACTTCTTGGAAGATCTTTGGTTACACACTTTAATGGCAGGGCTCCTTGACTTCGCTAGACACATCTGCAGAAATGACCACATCTGCTTTGCTATCAATATGAAATATCCCTCATAAGGTCCTCTTCTGAAATCTTGTCTCCATCTTGTTGATACTCTTTTACAACATGTCAATACTTCCAAGTACATTGGACTTTGGTACCTTGTTTTTAGACCCCTCTTCTGACATTCCATTTCCTTTCACCTTGAGGAAGTGCTCCACCACCATCAATTTTCCACTGTGATGGGCTCAAAGTTTTTGATAATTTGAGCTAAAATAAAACTTTTCTCCTTTAAGTTGCTCTTTTAGGTAGCTTTGTCACTGTGACCAAACATACTACTGACATAACATCTAATATGTAAATCTGACTCTATGGTATATTTTTACCTATAGCTACCTTATCAAATTTTACAAACTTGGAGATGAACAAAATAAATGCATTTTTCCATATTTGATAATTTGAAAAGTCTGAATTTTGGCAATACTGTTGCCCCAAGGGCCCTAGGGAAAATAAGTTTTTTGCTTCTTGGAGTTTTTTTTTATAGCTGTTGACAGTTTTCTGTATTGTTCTGCATAATCCCATCACCTTTGTCTCTATGTGTGTTTTTAATCATTTTCATGTGCCTCTTGCTTGTAGAAAAATATGCGATGACATTTGCTACACTCCTCATTACGCCAGGGTGAAGTTCTTCCTAGAATCTTTGCCTAATTAACCCCACTGATAGAAACGATGACCTTTGACTTATAACATATAAAATAGTATTTACATATTACTGGATTAAATAGTGAATTTATTCTTTTTGGAAACATCAGTCAGCTATGTAGAGACATGGAAAGTCGTTCTGTAGTTTGTAGTCCTTTTATGAAATGATGGGCAGTAAGGCAAATGCACATGGCAAACATGGATTCAAAGCAGTTTTGAAATAAATTCCGGCACATTTCTCCACCACAAGAAAAGTCTAGGAAGTTAATTAGGAAAAGTCTTACTCTCTTAAGATTGGTCCATTTAGGTTCTTTCTTCTAAACTCTGAGTTTTTGAGTATTACCAAAAACTTATTTTTATTATTATTTGGCAAAGTAAAAGTTAGTTGCTTAAGCTAACAAATTGTATAAATCCTGATTTTATCTTAAGATGATCTAAGGACTTTAATTTTAAGGTGTTTTTATTTTTTATCTTGCTGGGTCTTTTGAACACTACATAGACCTATTAGATGTAAGCAATATTAGCATCCAGAGTTGTACATAGCAGTCATAAGTATATACTAGTGATTCTGGGTCAGGAGTATCTTGAGTTTGTGACTAACCATAGCTACATAATGAGATACGTTCAAAAGAAAAAAAAAACTGTGTTGAAGTGAAATATGGTAGCACAATAAATGCAGCAATGAAGTCAGCACAAAAGAGAGAGTTGTGAGTACACAGCAGTAACATGTCGTTTTTGCGAACTTCCTAAATCACAGCCAAGCTCCCAATGAGGAACTTGTGGTTGCTAAAGTCAGCAGGTTTAGTAGGAAGAAGGGTAGAATAGCTGTCCAGGATGGGAAAAGAAGAACAAGGTGAAAACTTCCTATGTCACCAGATCACTTATAATGATCTCCAGTGAGGATGAACTGCTGTTTCAATTCCACACTTTGTATATCACGATTTTTTTTGCCTATTTATTCCAAAGAGAAAGACTTCTAGTAAAATTTCACTTTGTTGTGTCAAAATGACCACAGTTAGACTTTCAGTGAGAACGGTGAGAGCGAATGCTATTCAAGAACTCCTGACAGCATCGGAAAGGCTGAGATGCTTTGTCTGCAACTGATTGGTGTCTTAAAGGGAGAGAGTGAAGTGGCTAGACCTCATTAGAGTCCCAGAAGGGAAAGACTACAAAGGATGGTCAGTAGAAATGTGCTAACTACACCGCTGGCTGACATCTGTCAAACTGAGGATTCTCTCCTCTTACCTGCTGGACAGAGAACCTACCCTTGCTGATGATTACACTTAAAAGAATGGCTTTCAAGTTCTCAGAAGGTGTACTTCTGCATTGCAAGAAGTTCATGTCTGTGATTACAAACTTTTCTTTAGTAAATGTTCTGAAAAAAAAAAGTAGTAAGGGGTGCATCACTGGGTTTTGTCTACAGCAAAGAGTAAAGTTCCCTGATAGCATCAGCATTGAACTTTCTCAGCCATACACCTAAATGGGGGAATGAAGTTATCCTTAAAATATTGCCTCGCCGCCGGGATAATCAGGAGTTTTGGCCGGACCTTTGAGTTCACATCGGGAGAGTGAGGAGCCCGGCGAAGAGCACAGACTATGGCGCTGAAACGGATTAATAAGGAACTTAGTGATTTGGCCCGTGACCCTCCAGCACAATGTTCTGTAGGTCCAGTTGGAGATGACATGTTTCATTGGCAAGCCACAATTATGGGACCTAATGATAGCCCATATCAAGGTGGTGTATTCTTTTTGACAATTCATTTTCCTACAGACTACCCCTTCAAACCACCTAAGGTTGCATTTACAACAAGAATTTATCATCCAAATATTAACAGTAATGGCAGCATTTGTCTTGATATTCTAAGATCACAGTGGTCTCCTGCTTTAACTATTTCTAAAGTTCTTTTATCCATTTGTTCTCTGATATGTGATCCAAACCCAGATGACCCCCTAGTGCCAGAGATTGCACGGATCTATAAAACAGACAGAGATCAGTACAACAGAATATCTCGGGAATGGACTCAGAAGTATGCCATGTGATGCTACCTTAAAGTCAGAATAACCTGCATTATAGCTGGAATAAACTTTAAATTACTGTTCCTTTTTTGATTTTCTTATCCGGCTGCTCCCCTATCAGACCTCATCTTTTTTAATTTTATTTTTGTTTACCTCCCTCCAT
>NC_022021.1:34738498-34742892 GCF_000317375.1 Microtus ochrogaster | reverse complement strand
TATGAGGTTACATGATATACTTTATGCTCATAACTGATGTGGCTGGAGAATTGGTATTGAATTATAGCATCAGCAGAACAGAAAATGTGATGTATTTTATGCATGTCAATAAAGGAATGACCTGTTCTTGTTCTACAGAGAATGGAAATTGGAAGTCAAACACCCTTTGTATTCCAAAATATGGTCTCAAAAAACATTTTGTAATTTTCATTTAAATTGTTAGGAGGCTTGGAGCTATTAGTTAATCTATCCTCCAATACTGTTTAATATAGCACTGAATAAATGATGCGAGTTGTCAATGGATGAGTGATCAACTAAAAAAAAATATTGCCTTAAGATAGTATAAGCCATATTAGCCTGTGTATGATCAAAGCACAAAAACTTGAGTGGATTTTTTGCAAGCAAAGGAAGCTGTAGTATTTAAACAAAATGTAAAGAACATAAACTGTTACAATAAATCTAGGTGAGTCAATGTATGATATTACTCTATGAGTTACTAGTATTATCATTTTTTCTGAGATACTATAGTTCGAACCCATGGCCTCTGAAATGTTCAGCAGGTAAGCAATATGGTCACATGTCCGTTCACATTTTTCATTCTTTCTTTCTCTATTCATTTATTATCTATACCTCATGTATTCCCCATATCTCTATGTATCTTCATATGTATCTATCATCACTCTCATCTATCTATCATCTATCTATCTATCTATCTATCTATCTATCTATCTATCTATCTAGCCATGTATCTATTAAGGAATATATCATTCTTTAGCCCAGTCTGGTCTCAAGCTTTTGTTTATCCTTCAGGTATAATCTTCCATATACTGAAAATACAAGGGGTATTTCTAGCACTCACAGCTAGATGGATATTTATTCAGTTTAGTGTTACTTGGAGAATTGTTTTTAGATATATAATTAAATAGTATCCAGAGGCTTTAATTCAGAGGAAGTTATTCAAAGATAACTATAAAAAACTAAGTTAGTTTTAAGATTGCTTATATCCATATAGCAAGAAGACTAAGTTTAAGAAGAAATAACTTCTTTTCAAATTTATTTATTGATTGAACGTAATCTTAGTAAAATCACTTTGTGAATATTTCTGATTAATTGGCTTGGAAGACAGACCAACATAGAGAACTAAGATACAAATGAGCTTTAGAACAGGCTGAATGATGACAGAATGCACTGAATATGGAATTACTCAAATCCTTTATATTTATTCTACCATGTTTCTACATGCCTACTTAGACATTGATATGTGAATAGATGAAAATGTGTGCTTCTTTGGGCACCAATCTGTTGTAGGATGAGCAGTGGGCTGTGTCCCGCCACCTGGCTAGCTTAGCCCCCCCCCCCAAATTACACAGAAACTGTATTCCTTTAAACACTGCCTGGCCCATTATTTATAGCCTCTTATTGGCTAACTCTCACATCTTGATTCAACCCATTTCTAATAATCTGTATGTCACCAAGAGGTCGTGGCTTACTGGGAGAGATTCTAACCTATGTCTGTCTCAGGTAGGATAGTCATGGTGTCTGCCACACTTCCCTTTTTCCCAGCATTCTCTTAGGTCTCCTCCACCCACCTAAAGGACCGCCCTATCAGAAGGCCAAGGCAGTCTCTTTATTTAACCAATGAAAGCAATACAAATACAGAATGAACTCCGACACCCATATTCCCTTTATTATGTAGTGAAAAATAAACCATTCTATCATTTCTTCTAATCAGTCTAAATTTTGATACAAATATGCTATTAAAACAAATTCTAATTTAGACATGGTGTTGTATGACTGTCATCTAATCACTTGGGAAACAAAGAAAAAATGATTTCAGATAAAGGCAGAATTTAAGTTTAGATTCATTATTTAGCATTTTGTAGCTAGTTTGAGATACAGGACACTTTTCCTCACAAAAAAAATGCCTTGATCTTGTCTTTCTTCCCATATTTATATTGAATTTTGAGCCACCAATCACTTGTAACCACAGGGTTGTGATATTGTATTATAGTATAGTCCTTTAAAATATTTTTTTCCTTTTCTGAAATTAGATTTTTCGTATATGAGGTTTTTATACTATCACTATGTGTTGTTACAGTTTATATACAAGGCCATAGAGTTAATTTAAAATGTTTTCCTAGTTGTATAACACATTGGCATTATTGTCCACAAGATAAAGGAAAATATAAATAAATGAAATCACAGTAAGTTTTGTCTCCTCTAGATTCTGAAAGTGTTTGTAAATGTACTCTTTTAAACCCAGTGCATAAAAGAGACCACAGAGGAAGAGTCAAATACATATCTAATAAAAATTTTCCAATATAAATAGAGAATTAAAGACAGTAAACATCTTTTTTTATTTTTTATTATTTTGATTTTTTGAGACAGGGTTTCTCTGTTACTTTGGAGCCTGTATCATAAAAACAACAGTTGAAAGCAATGACTATTTTGAGTAAGAGCAGATAGAGACTAAAATCATAAGTGAGGTGAGACCAATACATAAGACTATGTAAGAAGAAAAGACTAGATTAATGGAAAAGAAAATCAAGGGACTAAGAGATATTAGTGATTGAATTAAAATAGCAACATATATGGTATAATTTCTTAGCAAATATCTTTCAAAAGTCAATATTTAATGTGTTGATTAGTAGCAGACATGATGTCAAATTTAAATAATCTTTATTAAAACATTATAAATTTATTTCTAAATAAAAATTCTATAACTAAATTTATGCATAAAATAGTACAATTAATACATTCAGAAAATATTAATATCACTACTTAATAGTAATATTAATTACTAGTAATATTAGTATTACTAGTTAATATATACTACTATTTGTCCTCATATTTTCAATATTACTGTGAAAAGGGAAGGACAGCACTCCATTATTTGATGACTAAGTGATGCTTGAAAATTGGTTGTAGATTATGAAGTTGGGAAAGTGAGACATTGTTAAAACTCCACCCACACTCCAGTTATATATGTCAAATAAATCTGTAATGGTGATGTACACTATGGTGGCCATAAATAAACCATATAGAATACTGAAAAAGTTAATAAAATTGTTCATAATCTTTCATACAAAGACTAAATAAGTTTAATAATCACTAAAACTCACGACTTTATTTGTGATTAACAATGTTGTACTCATCAAAATTTTAAGTTGCACTTCTTTGTTAAAGGTTTCTATGACTGTCATGAAACACCACGAGCAAAAATACACTGGTTTATTTTTGTTACAGCCTGTAGTTCATCATTGACAGAAGTTATGAAGGAACCTGGCATAACAACTGATGCAGTGCCCATGGCAGAGTGTTACTGCCTAGCTTGATATCTATAACTTACTCAGCCTGCCTTCTATTAACACCTAGGAACACCATCTCAAAGTAGAAATGCCCTCGCTAAGTGATGAGGACACTTCCGCATCAGTCAATAATCAAGAAAATCCACAACAGGCTTGTCCACTTCCAATTTGGCGGGGAAATTTCTCAATTGAATTTCCTCTTTCCAAATGACTCTGGCTTGTTTAAAAACGACAAAAAACTGACCAGTAAAACTCCTGAAAAAATGTGTAATTTCATGCATGAATAAATCCTCAATAGAGCTACATAAAAAGAATAAAGACATTGTCTATCAATATGAATTTAATTTTAATTGGAATAAAAGATAAAATCATGATTATAAGAAAAGGCAAGAACTCTTTAATGTTTACATAGTCTACCACAGCTATTAATGAATCTTGAATCTTGTTAAGATAGTACTTTCTTTCAAAGCAGTACTGACCCTTTAGCTGTCTTTTCTTAACTAGATCACCTGATATGTTATCTCTATTTAACCTCTCAAAGATTTGATTGCAGATCCATAATGCGTTTTCTTCTGATTTACATTGTAAACTGTGATCGTGCACATTAGAGTTAGCATGGTGTCTTCAAGTGCCTAAGACATCCCTCAAGAAAAAAAAAAAAAGACCAGAAAGTCAGAAGGTTATGAGAAAAATGAGTTTGAACTAAGAAAATAGAAGAATATTTCTGAAAACATATAATAAAGTCTTAGAGTTTTATGCAGAAGTAAGGATGAAGGGGAGAACTGTGGCAGGAAGGAAAAGTCTAATTAAATTATTCATCTTATACCTAAAGTAATTATGGAAGGAAGAAAAACTTGCAGGGAGCTGCTCACTGCTGTCAGTTTCACCAAGCTTCAAAATAAGTGTGAGCACAGTTCAATCAAAACTTGTGTAATTAAGTTAAAAATGAAATATTAATAGCAAGTCTGGAACTGCCAGGTTCACTGATTGGACTTGGAGAGCTCAGCAGAAGTTTGAGAAAACTAAAGGGAGAGCTGCAGTGGAAGAGTAGAAGTATGGGCCTCGTGTTTTAGAAAAATAGATGAT
>NC_022021.1:34723073-34738058 GCF_000317375.1 Microtus ochrogaster | reverse complement strand
AGATAGATAGATGATAGATAGATAGATAGATAGATAGATAGATAGATAGATAGATAGATAGATAGATAGATAGTACTGAGTCCAACGAAATTGCCCAGAGTCACATGAAAATTGTTTTTGTACATTTATTCATCTTTATTTTATGTGAATTTTTAAAGAAAACATGTATTGTATATGTAAAGCCAGACAGTTTAACATTATCATCTACAAAGTTGGAGAGAACACACTTCTCTAACATTCCAATACTATCTTACCATGTCACACCAATTTAAGTGCAGGACTGTTAAAATGGAGAAAAAGAATTGATTATATGCTATTACAGGAAAGATATTTGTTTGCTATAGAAAAATATGCAAAGTTAATGTTATCAAGAGTAGATCCTGATGGGACATATTCAATGATCAAAGGAAGATCACTACTGTTGTCCAGAAAGTTAGGGTTGTTATTTTTTTGTTTTGCCTCAGTTATAATGTTATGTGTAGTTACTTTGGGAAACTCCCTGTGACCTTAGTTTCTAGCTGTTCCCAACTATTCAACTGCCACATTCTTGACTCAGCTTTTACTTCGGATGAAACTGTGTGAAAAAAAAAAAAACCCTTTACCTCCACCCGCTGCACTGGAATTACTGTTCCAATTATCCCCCAGCTAATCTGTGTGTTAAGAAATGGCCTTGCATCTAAACATTCCTGTCTAGAAGCATCATACTGTAAGTATCGTTTCCCAAAGCGAAGGGAAAACTACAGTCCTATTGGAGGACTAGATAAAGTTCATGTAACAAGAGTACAACTTCGAAAGTCATGTTTAGCTGACAGCTTTAGGGTAATTAGTGGAGATATTTGGGAAACAAAATGAAATTGTCTCCATGTCTCCAGTTTTATCATTATTTTATTATATGTTTACTACTTATGTAGAGAAAAATTCATCTCCTAAGACAAATGTGATACTTAAATATAATAGATAATAGTCTTTACAATAAAGTTCTCATAGGTAGTTTTCCTATGAAAAGTTTAATCTTTTCAGTGTATCGTTCAGTCAATGCAATCTTTAATTTTTCTCTTACAAAATTTTATATGACTCAACTCACTGTCTATATATATCTTTTTTCAGTAATTTCACACCTGATTTTACTGTCTTTAGATTTTTTTGATAGTATATATTCTGAATATTTAAAATGTATCACTTAATATATATAAACTAAATCCAAATATTGTTATCATCTCAAAGTTATTTACCAATGACTTTAATTTCACAGAATGTTTTTCTATTAAAAAGTTCGACTCATGCACTGTATCCATAGAAATGATTTTGGAGACAGCAGGAGTAGCCAAAATAGACTAAATTATTATGTTAGGTCTAGTGTTCACACAGCATGCTGTACTTTAATTGATTACTCTAAGACCTAACAGATTAGCAATGTAAGTACTTATGGAAGAAAATTAATTTTTAATAAAACACACTTTGCATCATGGTAGAAAGTTAATCTTAGTGAAAAGACCATCATTTGAATTAAGCTTTTAAGGCTACTTTGATAATAGGAACACATGCCTGGCTTAAGAGCTTATAAATGCAAAGCACAGGATAAGCGGAAATAATTTAACAAAATATCAATAATTAGCAATAAATTATATTGTATTTATGTTCTAAAAGTAAATCACATTTTAAAAGTTAAAAAACAAAAAAAAATTACTGTAGGTAATTTATGGTAAGAATGAAGTCAAATTGTGCCAGTAAACATCACAGAATGAATAAATACAACATAGTTGATCTGCAAATTTTTCCAGTGAGAATTAGTGTTAATTTATTTTACATGGATATAATTTTAACACAAATAGTTCTGCATCATCGTTATCAATATCCTGACTTCTATAAAAGAAACTTTTTAAACACTACACATATAAATATAAATAAAAATGAGTATTATCATATCACAAATACCACTAAGAATGCAAATACAGCTGGTTATGTAACTAAAAAAATGCTACAATAAGATTATAATAGCATAGTAACACTACAGATAAAATAAAAAGAGCCACTATTTTTACAGAATTTCTCATTTAGCTCTCAAGCAAACTTTTCTTAAATATAATAGTGTATAGTTTTTCTACATAAATTGCATTCTATATAAAATATGGCCCAGTGTGTAATACGTACAGGGGCTGTTATCATTTTTGAAGCTTTGTTTGTATCTTTCACTCTGGCCTTTATTGCAATAAATGCTAATGCTGAACAGTCGATGACTGGGAAGTAAAACAACTGGATGGCTTTTCTTCTCTCAAGTTCAGTTTGAGCTCAGATGGATGTTATGAACAATACCACACAATACTATAAAGTACAAGGAATGGCAACATTAAGAGCTTCCATTGCTGTCACACCAGCCTGTGTTTACAGGGGTTTATTTGTAGCAAGCCTCTATTATTGCCATTTTACAGTTCTCAGAAATTCAGTACAGAAGCCCATGCAATTTCTCTTTCTACTATGCTGTGCAAGTTGTGTAACAAATCTCACGTACCCAGAGGTATGGACTGTGCCAAACCTGTTATGTGCACAATATTATTATATGTGCTGTTGAAGCGAGATCTTATTACATGCACAGATGTGGAGAACTGTCATGTTGGTGTCAAAAAAGACACTGACTAGCATATTTGCTGCTCATGTACAGCAATGTTGTTGGACTCAAAGGCCCACAGAATTTGCTCAAATGTTTTTTTCCCCCCAGGAACTCCTCACTTTCATATCAGTTTCAGATCCTGGAGACCAAATGAGTACATTTGTCACCAGGAGAAAAGAGAGCAGACAGGACCAGGATCATACTTGTCCTGCACTGCTCGCAAAACACTTTATTACACTTAGTGTAATAAATACATTTTCATATAGTATACTTATGAGCACAACATATTATCAGCTATTGGAAAAGTGTTTATAAATAATAACCACAATGAAATAAATGATGCCTGGAGATTCATTGCAATATTCTAAGTATAAAGAAGTTCATTTAGTGACAAGAATACAATGTCGAGAAACTTAAGATCATAAGAAAGCTTAAAGCTTGGGAAAAAAATCTATGGACAAATATCAGTTTCACAAAGTCATTAGAACATTAGATTATTTTAGAATACAAGTAAGCTGCCAACAAAGTCACAGCCAAAACTCAGGCGGCATTATATAATCACATTGTTGCTGCTTGCCTCCCCAGATTGCCAGTTCCCCTATCATGACACAGAGACTTAGTTACAAATGCTCAGCCATGGTTTGTGCTTGTTGCTGGCTAGGTTTTTAAATTTAAATTAACCTATTTCTCTTCACCTAGATTTTTCCTTGGGGTTTTGTACCTTTCTTTCATTCTGTGTGCATTATTTCCCTGCTTCATCCATGCCTGGTAGGCTGCCAGCTGCCTGGCTAGCGGATCCCTGGAGTCTCTTTCTCTCTCTCACTTGTTTTTTTCTCTTTTTTCTTTTTTTTTCTCTCTTTTTTTCTTGAACCTAGATTCCTCTTCCTATTTATTCTCTGTCTGCCAACCGTGCTTATCCCTCTAATGACTAACTAACTGGCCATTTAGCTTTTTAATAGACCAATCAGGTGCCTTAGGCAGGAAAGGTGCCACACATATTCATATAGATAAACAATGGCATCCTAAACAAATGTAACACACCTTTAAATAGTTAAAGTAATACTATACAATGCACTGTTAATAAAATTAAATTGCCTGTTTAAAATGTAACATTGAAGAACAATAATATCTAAGCAAGTAGAACTGTGCTAACTATAAGCACAAAAACTCCAAAAAAATGGTATCTAAAAGAGACAGACAAATAAAAAACTTCTTGAAAATCACCCTGGAGATTTTTTTCCTGTGGTTCAGGCACTGCTGTACTAACAAGAACATGTAGATATTATGATAAAAATAGCAATTTGGAAAAACTACACTATATTTAAGTCATGCAAAAACATAGCAAAGGTACATTTATGAATATACATTATAAGAGTCATATATTTTTAATGTTATGTACGAGTATGCAAAGCTATATATACATGTACAATGTACAAAAAGAAGTCTTATTTAATCACAATTTAGATAAGCATAAGATCAATACATATAACTTAATACCATCGAGTCCTCAATAAAGGCAAAATAAATAGATAGATTCAATTATTTACCTAACCAATATAACTTAAGGAAGAACAAATATATCTGACGTATTTCTAGCTCCTACTCTATCCCTAAGGGAAGTCAGGAGAAGTAATTGAGCAGGAACTGAAGCACAAACTACTGAGAAAAGCTGCTTATTGGCTCAACTAGCTTGTCAGTCCAGTCCAGATCTACCTGACACTGTGGGGTCACCCCGAGTGAGCTGGACCCTTCCCCATCAATTATACAATCTCCCACAGACATGGCTGCTGGCCAGTCTGGTCAATATAGTTCTTCAGTTTAGGTTCCCCCTTCTCAAGTGTGGATGGGTTGTGTCAACTTGATGGTTAAAGCAAACAGAAACACCTTGTAGAAGCTAAGATAGCACAGCTGATTCATACCTCCTAGTTTCATTGTCCAGCAAGCAATTTGAGTGTTCACCACAAGGAATATGTTAACGTCTTGAGCTCCAAAAGTATTGAGAAATGGTAGGAACTTGAGACAAGTGGATGAAGCAGAAAGTCTTCACGTCACAGAGAGCATACCATAGGAAAGTTCTTTCAGGACTACTTTGCAGCTCCTTTCGTAATCCTGAAATTCTCCCCAAGAGATTATTACAGAAGGAACAACTCCAGTTCCAACTTCTCTCTTTTTCTCATTCCCAATTTCACATATCTCTCTACCCCATTCATGATGTGATCATGTGATCAAACAAGTATTTTCAAATATTACCTTGATCAGGAGGCAAATAATTCTGGCTAATTGTGTTATGGAACTCAGATCTTCAAATCTGCTAGACAATAAAATATTTATGTTGGCAATAAATTGTCTACAGGCATTTTGAAGGAATATTTCAGATCCAATTGTTACACTTATGTTTTTTTTAAGATTGAGGTTAATCAATCTGTTATATTTTTGGTTTCATGTATGTTTATCAGTGTGTTTGTGAGTAGATTGTGAGAAAGCATGACAGAGTAATAGAAATGAATTATATTGGTAGTAAATTATTTCAAATGTATTTTATCTACATAAAGAACAAATCTATAAATAATATTCTGAAAATTATAAATTATAAAGTGTAAATTTTATAAATTTAACCAGTCAATGCTTACCTCAAAATTGCACCAATAATTATAGGCCTAACATGCAACATTCTTTTCACAGTGGAATAACAGAGGTTCTTCCAGAGCAATTAGCCATGATGCAATCATTCAGTAACTTATTCTGAAAGTACAAATTTGAATATACTTAAATAGTTTCAATTTTTCTTTTCTTTGGATGAAAGATTCTTTATAGTGCAAATACAGTTTAATTAGAATTTTTTTGAAAAAATTCACAGTAAAGTGGAACTATCTTTAATGATAGAAGCCAGAGGGTAAATACTATTAATGCTAAATGTGTGTCTCTCAAGAAAGAAAGAAAATTTACTGTGACATGCCTCTGTTTAACTACAATGATTGGACGGTTGACAATAGTGCTTTGACTGAAAGTTGAATCAGATTCTCTCTTCAAGTATGAAATCTGTGAACTTTGCGAGATAAATCGTGATTCTCTGATGCTTACTTCAAAGCATCCAAAGGAAATTAAGTAAAGTAATCCATGTTCTTTCTATTAGAAAAGAGTTTCTACTGCTTTAGACTAGGGACACTTCATAATGTCCTGATGAGTATTTTAAAGAGGGGGAAAGAATTAAGTGGTGACATATAAGAAGAATACTGACCACTCAAATACCTTTTACAAGACAGAATTGGAAGTGTGAACGGGTAAAACAGACACCCCAGTGGCTGGGAATGTGGCAGAGTGCATAGCGCCTCCTAAAAGGCAACAGATTGCTGCTCATCAAAAATGGATTTTTGCTTATGCCACAGTGGAATTCGGAACAGGTTTGGAGGATATACTTATATTTGCAGAAAAGACAGAAATTTATAGGTTAATTTCATTTATGCCATTGTTTGTATGCCAGATTTCTTTTCTAAAGGGTTTTGCTCTTTTAAGCAAATTATTTGAGATTCCCAGCTTCACTAAATGCAGGAAACTTGTTTATGAAAAGAAGAAATATTTGCCTTGAGAACTATTGCCTCCTAAGCTATTTTAATCAAAGCCTTAAAATATATTTTTAATTCATTTCTGACAATTGTTTTTCCTGTCAGCATCTCCCCGGGGTTTATAAAACTGTACCATTTGCCAAGCTGTTAGTGAAGCATCAGGCAGCTTTGCTCATGCAACAAATGCAAGCAGTGATTTTGTTGTTTGCTTGTTTGTTTTTTAGGGGTTTTACTTTTGTATGGTTCTCTCTAATTAAATTGTTGATTTAATTCTTTGAAATAGAAAGGAACTTGAATGATGCTTTAAAACTCACTAGAGTTCAGTCATTTTCAGTGTTTAAGAAAACTTTATCTGAAACCATTGCTTATTTGTCACATATGGTCTGTCCATATCAATTCTGCATTATGCAAAGAAATCAGCAGAATTTGGTTTTTAAACTTCCAAGCATGAGGGATATTTAGGAACAATGAACTCTGTAGACAGTGCTTTGAATCCTACGTTCCAGGTCTTATGTTTGTTGCTTGTTTTACACGGATTTCTTTCCCTCAACATGAGTGTGTATTGTCTTTGTCTTTAAGTCTTCTCTCTAAATGCAACACCTAAACATGAAGCTACCTTCTTCATAATGCCTACTGAATACCCTAACTTCATTTTATTCTGACCTGTCCTAAATTTGTTTTTGTAGTGTCATCAAAGACCTAGCTTGATCTCAATGCAGGGCTATACTAGAGGGAATGGGCAGTCTCCTGTTCTGCATTTCCCATGACCACTGGCATGATTGTGTACTGTAAAGTTTCCCTACATTATTTTCTTGATTTATATAGAAATATAGCTGTGGGTGACAATTTCCATGAAACTGGAAAACTGATGCGAGTGGATTAAGTGTGTGGGGGTGATAATGGGATCTTAAGCTTTATAAAAATAAAGGAATGTGAAATCAGAGTAGAGAATTAAATATGAGAAGGAGTGCCCACTAGTTCAATGGTGGTATGAACACTACAGGAGTAATGAACTACTACAGAATTACTACAGAAATGTAATTTCTGATTACATTTAAGGCCTATCCTACCTATGGAACTCATGTCTGGTACATTAAATGGGGAGAAACTATGTCATAGATAGATACCTATGTCATGGGGTGGAAGGCTAACGTTATTCTGCTAACTGAACATAGTAATAAAATGCATTCAAAATTTAACCTTATCAGAGATGCTATTTTTTAGTCTTACTAAAGCAAAGACTAACAATTTATCAAGGTGCATATAAGAAGCAACTTTAGCAGGGTCAGTATTTTTCTATCTACATCATTGTCCCCTCTCCAGGATTCAAAAATCATTTCAGAAAAGGAGATAGAATGGTTACAAGAGAAGATACAGATACACATAGCAAAGCAATCTGAGTTTTATATACATGTATATGTGAATATCTCATTAGAATATACAATTATAATGCCTTAACTCAGATCCTTTCTGTTAAGTCAGGAACGGAGGGATACAGAAATAATAGAAAACACTATTTGAATTAAGAAAGTGTAGCTTAGTCCATAACATGTAACTGATTGATTACTTCGAAACGGTTGGCATAGGTTCATTTCTGTACTTTCTGATCAAAAAACTTTTGCACATTAACAGTTAAAATAAATGATAAATAGAAAAAACATATTTCATGAGGATTGTAAATAAAGGTCAACAAATTTGTTGTGGTTTCCTCTAAGCAGATATTTCTTAAATGTCACATTTGCACAGCATTAAACATTTTAGCAAACACTTGAGAGGAGGGCCCTCCTGACACTGATGACTGAATATATTATCCTATGTTTTTCATAAGAAGAAAGAACTGCGTTTGCCAACTTTATTTGAATTAACAGATGCACTCTGGCAAAATGAGGTAGAGTTTATTGACAAGGATTACAGTGTGCTAAATTAATTTTCTCGCCATTAAGTTAGAATCGGTGAGGACACAAACATGCTAGAGAAGTCGCTACTTTAACACTGCAGTAGAAAGAACAAAGGATGTAGAGAATTGCGAAATGCTTTCTTCATCCCATTTCTGGTGTTTGTTAGTATTCTGGAGAGCCTGAACTTCTACTCCACACAATACATCCAGCTAATGAGATTGCAGAGGCATGTGCTCTCCATCATTTCCTTATCAGTGACAGTCAGTCCATTAAACCTCTAACCTCAAGAATGGAATTTAAGTTTTAAACCTTTGTATTCAGAGAATGATCTTCCCTGGACTGTTAATAGATAAGATGGATGCCATATTTGCTGACAATTCATGACACTCAACCTCTACGAACGGCTTTAAAGCCAGCTACTGGCCTATTATCTTCTCCAACAAAGGCATTTTAAAGTGTATTTTGTGAATCGTGAGACTCTGAAGTAAGCTTTAACTATTGTTTACCTGTATTATTGTTTCTGAACACAAAGTAGAATAATATTTACAGTATATACCTGAGCCTTCATTTCCTTTGTGTCTTTTCAGAAAAATTGTATTGTTCTACTAAATGCAATCTTCCTTTAGATGGTGGAATTATTTGTCCTTTTGAGAACAAAAGAGGTGATGTTTTATCTTTTGACCCTTAACAGCATAGGCCACAGTAAGTTAGACATCCAAACAACTGAAAGTTAGAATTGGTGGCTAACAAAAATAGACTTCCTATGTTTACTCTGAGCCAATATAAGTTAGTGCAGTAATTTAAACAGCCAAGCACAGGGATCAGTTCACTAGGAAATAAAGGAAGATACTCTTTTCCAACTGTAAAAACAAAGAAAACAATCTGGATGATAGTGTAAGCTATTAGTATTATGCAGTTTAATCAACCCAGTATACTACATTTTATTTTGTATTTGCACACACAAAAGAGATCAGGCATTGAACTGAATTCAGTGCCAAGCTCCAGCTCAAATAAGGTTTTATGAAGTAGAATGGATAGCCATCGAACTCCTTTGAGCCTTTAAGAGGAATACAAGTACAGGTTAAAGATTTAACTAGTCCTCAACAGATTTAGATTTAGAAGATTTAGAGATTTAGAAGAAAGGGACTACAGATTTAGATGTCTGGAACTATAATCAATAAGTAACATTGAGATATGGAATAAGTCGGGATTTTATAAATCAATATTTAGAATGATTTGGTGGTAAAAATGTGTAGAATTAAATGTTCTTGGAAAGGTTGTTATATAAACTATTGTATAATAAGTAGGCAAGAGTCCACACTGAACAATTTGAGCACACAGAGATTAACCTGGTGTGCTGAGGAATGAAGTTCTTCCATATTGAGTGCTGAGAATAAAGTTTAAAAATAGAGAAAGCAAATCTGAATCCCTGAAGAAATTATTGGAGAGTAGAGGATCTTAATAATTTCAAAGAGGACCAAAGTCTGATTTGAATACAGGATGTTGTTTCTAATTATGAATTACCACCCTCTTTGATGGAAATGGCTCTCATAATACCCGAAAGATTACAAAAGTTAGAAATACACTGGAAACGGGTAATTATTATATGAGTGCAGTGCACAACAATTAATATTCGTAAAACAATGATGTTATTCTTTGTGTAAGTTACATAGTGTCAGTATTTTTAACTGTGTAATTATTCAATGAGAAGAAATTCATCTTATTAACTAATATCAGAATCAACTAAAAGTTAAAGAATTATAAGCAATGATATAAATATAAATGTTAATGTGTTCCCTTTTATACGTGTAACCTGTTGAGACTAGTTCACAATAAAAGTAGATTTTAGAATTTGGAGTCAAGGAAGCACCTGAATAAAGGATTACATCAGCAAAATGTAACTTATACTAAATGATATCACAAAGCAAATTCCTCCTGATCTTATGTCTGTGCTTTTGGATGCTAAGAATTTTGTCCACTGCCTTTAACCATGGAAGTAATAGTAAATACTTATCTTTCTACCAAAAAGCTCATATGTAAAAACACTAAATATGCTCATTGGTATAATTTTATTTGTTACATTAAAATTAGCAAGCTCCACAAAATAGAACTTATAGTATTAATGGAGCAAAACCCCATATCCCTAGCAGAAAACTTCCTATTGTTCTATTGAATATACACAGTACTGAAAATAAATCTTAGTGAGATAATCATATAATTTGATTAATTTTCACAAGAATTTATTTTTAGTAGATTTTAATTAGTACAGAGACCCACAACTTGTCAAGATGTAGAGAATAAAATACTTCCGAGCACTCCACAGTAACTATGACACACATATTGCCTCCTTCCAAGGTTTAGAGACAATTGCAGAAGAAGGTGTCAGAGAATGCTAAGAGCCAGAGGGAGTTGATGATTACCTAGGAATAATGCTTTTCATACATGATAAAGTAGTTGCACACAGGAACACACAATGATTGGGACAGCATACTTAAGACCTATGCAAACTCATTCTGAACATAATTTCAGGATATAGTACAGAGGTAACACAAACTTCTACATATGGTTGAAGAGCAATTGACACTTGATGGCTGCTGAGTAACAAAAAATTAATTTTCTTTCAGAACTTGGGCCCTCAAATGTTAGCATCTATCTATAATTAACTAGACATCACCAAATAAATGCCTATATTGGTAGTACTAATTTGACACAGTGTGCATAAAAACTAAACAAAACACACAAACAAACCTAAAAACAACATGATATTGGAAGAGAATATTGGGGAGGAAGGAAAGGAATTCTAGGCGAGTGAATACTAGGTGAATTTTGCCAAAACACATTGTGTCCTTGTTTGAAATTATTTAACAATAAAACACCAATCAATCAAAACTTAAAAACATTTGTGTAATAAATGATGAACTCCATAAAATGCAGTTTAAATTTGTTAAAAACTTGATCACAAGTACACAAGTTTCTGCTAGCTCAATTTCCTGTTTTTAATATAGGTTGCCTATATTGTTCAGCAGTGAAAACTACTATTAAAGTCACTGGAACAGAAACTTCCTTTGAAAAATGCCCAATTGAAAACAACACCATGAATAGTGTGCTATTGCTTAGCATGATTAGCATAGATGACAGTAAATACTGTGTGGTACAAAGACCAACAAGAAAACATTTTTAATATTTTTGTTATAGAGAAATTTAAATCACTGGGTTGCAGATTTAGCAGTATATAGTAACAAATTAATGTTGTGTGTAGCCTTCTGTATGACATCCACACTAAAATAAACCAAGAAATGACCCATAAGCCCATCAATATTGTGCTTACTTCTTTGATTTCTTGAGTCAATAAAGGGAAGACATAATTGAAGAAAGGACTATATAAGGTTGTTTAGTATGTGTTATAAAAAGATAGAATCATTTCTACAATGTCATCCTGTAATTATTATAATATCTGTTTCCAGACTAAAGCAGCCTCCAATTACTTTTGTCCTTTGTCTCTCATTGGTGTCAGATTGAAATGCTTTTATGACTTGTAACCTTTGTTTCATATAAATGTGAAATTGAAATTGTATTGGAATATTTGGTAGTGAAAACGTCCAGTGTTCATATAGGTTTTTGATTTTAAAAAGTTGTTTTGTTTTCACTGTTGGAGATTTAATCCACGGGTTGTGTGCTAGTAGGTGTTCTACAACCTAGCTACATTTGCTGTTGTTGGTTTATTTAAAAGGGTTCCTCTGAAAGGGTCATTCTACTCTGAATGGATTTTGTAAGATATGTTGGTTCCTTTTAGTTTTTCTTTATAAGCATTGTTGTTTGATTTTTTTCTATAGCATGGGTGTAAAAACAGTTGAATTGCAGACATAATGACATATACAAATGTGTTTTTATTTTTTTTATTTTTTTTGATGTGTCATTCCCCTCTGTATGCTATGAGTATGTTTTATTACCAACAAATTACAAATGTGTTTTTAAACTTTTGTTATATACAAATTTAAAACATTCCTGTACACATAGAGGCACTTCTGGACGACAAGTTTGGCTGACTCACCTAGAGATCACCATTTCTAAATACAAAGATAGCCGGATTTAAAGTGTATGTACTGTTACTAATTATTTATTAAAATGTGTAGGTGTATTCTTTAAAGAGATGGCAGCTTTCTGAATGAAACTTTTCATACGTTAAGATGAATAATTTTCTTTGAAATCTATTAAAAATCTAAAATGTAAATGTTTATTTTATTACTTATACAAACACTCAGAATTTTGTGTTTTAGATTTATAGTATTATTAATATTTCATTTGACAATATCAATTCAACAATTGGAATGCAAGTAAAAGTTGTTATTTCTTTAGTGCTCAAAAACCTAGGGAACTTTATTTAAGGGTTCATTATCATTTACTATTTCTAGCACATCGTGTTGAGAGTTTGCTTTCCCCTCACATTTGTTATATTTGCGTTTACAAGTCCCCTTTATGCTTATCTCCATTTCTTGAACTATTATATACTAAATAATGGTTCACAAAAACAATCACCTAGAGAGTCATCAATGTCAGATGATGTTTGTTTCACTCTATAGAGGTTCATTGGTATGTTTAAATTTGTGGGAAGAAAGGTCTCCCAAGGTACTTCAGACTAATTTTGAACTTTCTGTGCTCCCACAAACCCAGGAGAATGAGGACTTATTTGTACCCTGTGAAAACCATCTACCAAGATTAAAAGTCTTTTCTGTTTTGTCAGTTATTTAAGTAATATGACTGTTATTGTCATTATATAACACCTTTTTATTTTTCAAATTAAACATTGATTTCTTTCTTTTGATTCATGGAGTTAATAAAAAGTAAGTTTACCTAATGCTGCAGCATTTATAACTGTATGGATATTCCTTTGGCCAAAGCATTGATTGTACATGCATTGTTACACTATGTTCTTTTGCAATATTTTTCTCTCCCTAAATACATTTTTATATGAATTATATTTTCACTGAATTCTGTTCTTCCCAGGTGATTGCTAATTCCAGTTTCACAGACATTAGATCATCTTAGTGGTTAAAGGAAGCCAAATATCAACTGAAAATTCTCAAATTAATTTTCTCTCCAATACCTATATTCTAACCTACCACTTTGTTTCAAGAAACTGATTTATTGGTGCTTTGGGCCGAGCTTAAACACTTCAAGAGATTTTGTGAGCTAAGAAGACTATATGGAGTAAGGTTCTGTGAGTCATGTGTGACTCTTCTCTTTCTGTGCTCAGAATCCATGACCAAGGCAGTTTATAGGAGCTTAGAGCCTTACAGTTTGAGTCCATGGCCATCATGATGTGGGTTTGGGAACATGCAGTAGGCAGGCAGGCATGGCGTTGGAGAACAGTCACAGGGCAGCTGGAGAGCTTACTAGGAATGGCATTGGCCTTTTTTGTTTGCTTGTTTTGGTTTTTTAATTCTTTTTAAAAAATCTTTTTCATATAGTATATTGTAGCATTTTTGTTCAAATAAATAGCATTTAATTTCAACTGGGAATAGATATTTATCATCTTTCATTTTATATATTTTTGTAAATACATATATTTTTAATAGATTGACTTTGGAAAAAAATAGTATAGGTAATTTAGAGCAAGTTTGATGCATTTCCCAAAACAATGGATAAAAATTACTTTAATTTTACATATATTTTGGCTAACTTAATCACAACTGCAATCACTATAATGTAGAGGTGCATTATTATATTCGGTAATATTGCAGCAAATACTATACACAGAACTAACATTTTATTTCACTTAACACATACTACTCTCTCTATATCTAATTAAATAGAAACAAATCATAATTGTTTCTCATTTTACTGTGTGCTCCTCCATGGCCCTCCACCCAGCTCACAGATAAATTCACAGAGATTTATTTTTACTCATGAATACCCTCAGCTTGGCTTGTTTCTAGCCAGCTATACTTAAGTTATTCTGTTTATCTTTTGCTTCTGGACTTTTACCTTTCTGCTTTCTATATTCTTTTATTTCCTTCTTACTCCATGGTTGTTTGTGTGCTTTGGTGGCTGGCCCCTAGCATCCTTCTCTCCTACTCCTTTTTTTACTTTTCCCCTTATCTCTTTTTTTCTCCTATTTATTCTCTCTGCCTAGAAACTCTGCTTATTCCTCTCTCCTGTTCAACTCTTAACCATACATCTTTTTATCACACCAAAAAAAAATACTTTAGGCAGGCAATGCAACACAGCTTCATTGAGTTAAACAAGTGCAATTTAAAAGAATGCAACACATCATTGTAACATTAAACAAAAATTTGACGGCACGAATGAGTGTTACACATCTTAAACTAATAGTCTACAACAGTTAATGATATAAATTAATGTTCAGTTAGTTGAAGTACTTGTATATTTTGTGTCCCCAAAAGACTCAGAACTTACTTTTCTTTAATACTAGATTTAAGTATTTTGTCACTGAAGCTCTTCTTCCTAGATAACACTAGCTTATTTCAAAATAACCAAAACAAAAGGAAAATCAGAATAATTGACTCCTTGTCTGCTTGACACACAAACACTTTACTATTAAAACTTATCCCTTCCATTTCTGATTTTCCCAAAGATCTCATAAATAATATCATATCTCATTTTTTTTTAAAAAAACATTCTACATTCCAACTTTTGTAAGTTTTACAGGCTTTCAAAATTCAAGGGCTTTAAAAATTCAATTTCTTTAAATATCAAATGTCTCTTAACTGTGGGCTCCTCTATAATAAATAATAAGTTATCTACTTTCTTACTCCAAGAAAGATGAATCAGAGTACTGTCTTAGTCACACCTAAACAAGACCAAAACTACCTAGTGTAAAATATTCAGTTTTTACATCTGGGACCCACTAAATGTTCCCCGAGCTGCAATTGGATGCCCATTTTTCAGGCACATG
>NC_022021.1:34720736-34722973 GCF_000317375.1 Microtus ochrogaster | reverse complement strand
TGTGTGTGTATGTGTTAGTATCAATCCAGCTCTGCTATCCATGGTGGCCAACCTATATTGATGGAAAGTTGATAGTGATGGGATTTCCTGAATCTAGGTTGTCCTTTAAAAAATTAACCTCTGCTGAACAATCTTTAGGGAACATGACCGTGTCACATGGTATCAAGACTTAATTTCTCATTACCCCTTTGAACATTGGGCATCTTCTAAAACCAAAACTGAACTTTCATGAATGGCCTCTCACACTGTCCAGCTCACTTGCTCATCATGCTCTCAAATCAAATACCAATGCCTTTATGCCTTCAAATCTAGTATCAGTAGAGAGACTCCTAAATACTACTAAGTTTGGCTGCCAGTATAAGGTACTTCCTTTGCCTCCTCTATAACACAGCTTCTGTGTGTTTGTTGTTCCTGTTCCTGAAGAAATCTCTTAATTATATATTCTTAAAAACTCAGCAATGTATTCTGTCTATATTTTCTTCCTTAATGTACTATGAGTCTTGCTGGTGGGTCAACTTAATAATGAGTCTCCCTTTGAGCTGCTGTCTATTGGGGGGGGAGGAGTTTCTCTGATTAATGCTGAGAGCAATTCAGGAGGATTGTTATTAAATATGTAAAAGGTAATTTGACAGTAGGTCCTTTTACAAAATAAAAATAGTGAACTCTGACATAGAGCACATGGACTTATCAATACCAGGAAATAAATGCCCCCCTGTAGATAAGGCTCAAATCCAATCAGAAAGTGATTAATGAAGTACTGACAGTCACAGAAATATAGCAACATTGTGTACTTTATGTCCAGCAGGTGAATTTCAGTGTGCCATGTACTGTACAGGTGGGAGCAAGTGTCACTTTAGTATTTCTGAATGCCATTGTACTTGGCTTCAGTAAGGCAGCATCTCCTAATTTTACCCATTCTCTTTGTCAGCTGCTTGACTCTGATGAAATCTGATTTCTACCAGTTCAACAGCTATATGGCCTTTGCTCCTGTTTACATTATGTTTTATAATAATGAAATGTTGGCTGAGATTTTCTTTTTTCTTCTGCATGTCTCTCATTGTAGAGGACACATGTAGAGGAGAAAAGCTAATCTGGTACAAGCTGGATAAGGCAAGTATGACCTGTATATTTCAGTATTTAACATTCTCAAAGGGAAAAACCTTGTTTGCTTTAGAATATAATGACAACCATCATATTTTATCTTATGAATATTCAAAACTTTATTGTTGGAAGCAAATTACTATGGTAATATTTTGACAGCAAGTATTAATTAACTATTAATTAGTCAAATTAAACGATTCATATTTAATAAGAAACTTTGTTGAAAGAAAAGATAAAATGTGAGGTTCAATTGCATCTTAGAAATAAAATACTGCACATATTTACTGTTTCTCTAAAAACAGAAATTCATTTCTTTAGTTTTATCAAAATTAATATTAAAATAGAGAAATTTCATACTTTCTGAAGTGACCTACAATAAACAGGGAACAACGCAGAAAGAGCAGGTGAAGGAACATAAGAGTTGTAAGGGTGCTGTGAAATTATATCTTCTGCACAAGATATGCCATTGTACTATTAAACTCATGGGAGCTGTGGTTTTATGGACAAGATATCCACATGATCAAGAAAGACAAAATCCTATCATGAATCTGTATTCTAGCATGAGCAGGATCATAATGCTGTATCCTTATTGGAAGAACTATTGTCATCAAACCCTGAAATACCTCAACTGTTTATTATTTTATTAAGCAAAATTACTAAGTTAACAGAAGAATAAAGTTTTTGATAAAAAGCAAAAGATTAAAGAAATTCATCACTATAAGTCCAGACTACTGAGTGTACTAAAGGAATTGCTTCTATATGAACAGAAGAACTAAAGAGATCACAACTAAAAGAGATAAAAAATATTGAACAGGTTGAATAGATATGAGAAACAGAAAAAAATCCATAGAATGACAGGAATTAGTACATGCCCATCAATAATAACTCTGAATATTAATAGTTTCAAATATCTTACACAGAAAAACAGACTAGCAAATTGGAATAGAAAACAGGATCTATATTTCAGCTACTTCTAAGAAACATGCTTCATCATTGAGTGTAGACAACTCATTAGTGTAAAGAGAAGAAAAAATGTATCACATGATAATGGAAGTAATAAATAGGCAGTTGTACTTATTCTAATCTGTGATAAAATAGATTTCAAACCAGAGTCAAAAGAAGAGAGAATGTCAGGC
>NC_022021.1:34718607-34720436 GCF_000317375.1 Microtus ochrogaster | reverse complement strand
TAATAATAATAATAATAATAATAATAATAATAAAGCTGTGAGACAGCAACAGAATGATATTGGGTGATGTCAATACTTGACTGTAAGACTATATTGCTATAGTCCCCATCATTTAAAAAAAATAAACAGGTGGACCAGGATCTATCCCTTGTGCGTGAGAAATGTTGTTGGAGCCCATTCACTATGACAAGATGCCTTGCTTAGCCTTAATGCTAGGGAACGGGGCTTGGTCCTGTTCCAACTTAAGGTGCCAGATTTTATTGACTTCTCAATGGGAGCTCTTACCCATTGGTAGGAGGGGATGGAGAGTGGGGTAGGGATGATGTTAGTGGGGCAGGAAGAGGGGTGGGAGGGAAAACGGTGGTTGGAATGTAAAAAAAAATTAAAAAAATAAGCTTAACAAATTAGAATATGGACAAATGACACTCTCACTCATCTAAAGCATTCATCCCTATTGTCTTTTTTTTTTTTTTTTTAAGATGCTGGAAGTTGCTTTTTATACTACTGAAGAAAAGAAGGAATAATGACTGGGCATCCTGAGATCTACAACAATGGTTTGCCAAGCAATGCAGTCCTGTTGATACAATAGTGCCACAAGTTTCATGGGAGCAGTCACCTACTCTTTGATTGGATTTTAATCTTGCTTTACATATTGAAACCCATACCAATGACCATTATGAGGAACAAAAATCTGTTGTTTACAAGTATGTAATAATACTCTACATATTAATTAAAGAATGAATAATCACATGATAATTAAACAATTGAGAAGTTAAAAAATTGAGAAAAAGATAGTTACCATATGGTTAGAGAGATTAAAGAATAGAGGGGTAAGGGGAGGTTAATCAGTTGGTACTAAGTCATAACTGAAATAATCAATAATTTCTTATATGTTATTGTACATAGAACAATGATTATATTGATATTTTATAAAGTTAAAAAAGGTTTTTAATATTTCTATTATGGAGAAAAGATAAATGTTTGAAGTAGATGTGCTTATCTTGATTTAAACATTATTGTATAATATATTGAAAGATAACATGAAATCTTAAAGTATTTAGTTTTGTTTATTTATCAGCTAAAAATAAATTCATATTAAATAAAACAAAAAAAGGAAATAGGTAGAAATATATTTTCAGGAGAGAGATCAGAGAAAATGTCTCCTTCCAGCAGTAATATAGATAGTATAGTAGATAAATACTATAGAGATACAGATAGATAGTATAAAATATATAAATATATATAAATATAGAGAGATACAAATAGATAGTAGCTAAATATGCAATGGTGTTACTAGCCCATTAAATATTTGCATTTTTATTCACTAACAGACTATTAACATACAAAAGATATTGCTTTATGAGAATAATAAATCAACAAAAAATGCTTTCCTGTAATCAATATATAAAAATATAGACATATATAGATATTAGCATGCACTGGTATGTATTAACAATGTGTACTCAATATTTCCACCAGACCACTGACTCCAGAATGACATCCATACATAATTTGTAAGAGGTTGTCCATCACAAATAAATAAATAAATAAACAATCACATATTACACTTACCTTTCAAAGGGAAAAGTATTTACCAATGTTGACATTTTTGTAAAAATTCCATTCTACCTTTATCCAGTTGTATGTGACTTATAAGATTCATATATTTGATTTTTAGTTTAAAGATTTAAAATTTTAACAGTATTTAGTTGTAGAGAGAGCCCGCCCCTAAAAAATTGTATTGATACTGTTTCCTGTATATTGATATATTAAATATTAAATGTGAGTATTCCTACCTCTAATTTTGTATAAGAGTATGCTTATATTGT
>NC_022021.1:34716371-34717481 GCF_000317375.1 Microtus ochrogaster | reverse complement strand
CACATGCATCATGTTACACTTAGGGAAGCTGAAGGAAAACTTCCATGGGTCAGGTTTTTACTTTATCTTACGGAATGCAAAGATCACACTCAAGTGGGTAGATTTGGCCATAAATGATTTTACCCATTGATCTATGGTCATTGACCCTAGAAAATATTTATAGTTTTAAGTGGAAGCAGATTAAAGCAAGATTCTTAAATCTGAAAAAACATGGTTCAGAAACATTTTGATTGAAGTACTAATAGAAGAGGAGAATCTTGGAATTATTTGCAATTGTTACTCAATGTTGTTACCACAATGCTATAAAAAAGTTTGTTAATTTTCCATGAGGACTAAATTTTGACTGCCATGTCTTTAATAATTTGGTAGAACTCATGACCAGAAAAGTAATTTAAATCATTTATCATAAAATCTAGGCTCTTGGATATTACATCTTAAAATATATATTTTCTCTTATACTAACATTTTATACATATAACTTAGACAAATTTTGATGAAATATATTTGAATTGCAAATCACTAATCATAAATTTATCATTAGGGATTTTAACAGTGCTTTTTGTTATTTGCTTTTTTTAAAAAAATCCTGCTTTTATTTTAAATAAAATTTGTTGATGGTTTCTGTCTTTGTCAGAAGAAATTATAACTCTTATAGTTTTAACAATGCAAGGTATAATTACATAGGCTCAAAATAAACACATTTCTACAGAGTAAATAGTGAAATTTACATCTCAAATAAAATCTGTTGTCATCAATTATGAATTTATCCCATCTTATCAGCACAAATACAATGTGTGCCGTATTCCTGAGCCATGAGGAACAGAATTCTAAAATTTGCTTCCATGTCCTTAAAGCTGAGTTTATAAACTTTTTTATGTCAAAATCTTCTCTGCTCTTCTATGAGAAACAGCTGATTTACTAGATAGTCTGATTTTTTCCCATACAAAATTATTACTGTTTAATAGCCATTCAGAATTATATGATTACTAATAATCATAACTGGAATCAATAGATATTATTTAAATATAGTATGTACATGTACAATGTATTATTTCCAACTTTTGAAGTTAGTATGCTTTTTGTTTTACTGTCTCTTGTTCTTTCACCAAC
>NC_022021.1:34713419-34714453 GCF_000317375.1 Microtus ochrogaster | reverse complement strand
TTTGTATGCCAGGCTTTGTTGATTCTCCAAGGAAGGCCTTACCCTTTTTGATGCATGAATAAAAAGTGGGAAAGGGGTATGTGGAGGCAGGAGGAGGGGAAGGAGAAAGAGAAGGAATTGACAAAAAATAGAACAAAGTGTGAACACAAAAAAGACAACAACTAAAAATTGTTTCACTGATCAGCCTAGGAGGAGTTCTCCCTATGCTAACAAGTTATGATGGAACCAAAATTGACTTTGGGGCCTGTAAGATGCCTCTTTAGGCATTTTCTGGTGTCAAAGGGTTACCATCTTTGCCTGTCTTTTTTTGATCTGCATTCAACGGTCAAGTGTTGGTCTTTGGCACTACTGCAGGTTTCGGAAGGTTGAAAACTTCTATTTGGATTTTCTCTAGATAAAAGCAAAACAAAAAGACGAAACATTGTCTCTAGGAATGCCTTGCCTACATTTTTTTTTCAGATGATCTTGTTTACCAGAATACTGATCACTAGATTTTTCTTAAAATTTTTGAAAATCACTTCTCCTAATCTACTATCATGTGTCAGATACAAAGTCAGCAATACTTTGGATTATTTGTTCTCTCAGTGCTGATCTTGTCTTTAAATGCCTAATCACCCTTTTACATTCCGAATTAGTATTTTCAAAACCCAGATATTCAATTAGTATTCATCTAGCTTCTGTATCTGATATCATTCTATTTACAGTTGAAGTCAATCTTGGTAAGAAATCAGGAAAGGCTTATTTGGACCTTGTAAAATTTTAGTAAATGTTCAGCAAATCCGGCTTTATCCCAGGCTTTTTCAGACCCAGGCCAGCTGGCCTTGGTGAGTTCCCAATAGAACATCTCCATTGTCTCAGTGTGTGGGTGCACCCCTAGGGGTCCTGTGTTCCTTGCTCGTGCTCTCTCTCCAACTGCTCCTGATTTGGACCTTCAGATTTCTGTCTGGTGCTCCAATGTGGGTCTCTGTCTCTGTCTCCTTTCATTGCCTGATGAAGGTTAATATTCAGGAGGATGCCTATATGTTTTTCTTTGG
>NC_022021.1:34687543-34708973 GCF_000317375.1 Microtus ochrogaster | reverse complement strand
AAAAAAATGATCATTTCATTAGATACTAAACTGTCTTTTCAAAGCAACATAACTGACCTTTACTGAGGAGCTGGTCTTAGAAAATTTCAAAATCTTTACCCTACTTTGTTGTCCTATGAGCCTATCTTCCCCTCTCTACTGTGTTTTTCATTATAACAGAGGACCAATATTGCTGTAGTTAAATCTTTTCATTATTGTGGAATAATTCTGTCCCCAATTGTCCATGAATTTAATATCTGCTTAACAAAGGGATACTATATGCCATGGCTCTTTCCTTAAATCTCTTCTAATCTAGCATTTCTATAGACTCCCAGTTATTTTCTGTATAACCTTTGTGGTGCCCATAATCTGGTGGTTATCTTCTATGGTAGCTGGATTAACAAAGATTTTTTTTAATAACCTTGGGTCACCCCTCTTCATTTTTATAGTGCAATAGTGTGGTGGCTTTTGCTCTAAAATCCTCTGTCTTTGTGTGAATACTTTCCTTAGTTTCAATTGGAGGTCTTTCTAAGTATTGTGACTTCTTAGTCAGTATTTCTTACTTTGCGCCAATATCAAACCATGATTGTAAGGATCAAACATGAATTACCAAAATGGTAATAATTACAATCAATACTTTGTTATTCTCAGATAAGTTGATTATTCTTTCATTTATTTTTTTTTTCATTTTCCAACCATCTATTATGGAACTATAAGGAGGGGCTAGCCTAGTCTACAAGAGCTAGTTCCAGGTCAGGCTCCAAAGCAACAGAAAAATCCCATCTCAAAAAACAAAACAAATCAAACAAAAAATAAATGAGTATAATTTTGTTTTCCACATTGAGATTATTTAAATTGTACTCTGAATTGTATATTTTAATAAAATGTTTATCTTTCGCAATTTTCATTAATTTATATGAAACAAAATCATCTAAAGAAATTATCATTATTTTTATTAAAGGCACACTTGATTTGGTTGTGGGGCTATTTAGATTTAAATAGCACAATCAGGGTAAAGTCAGTCTGGAAGGAATTTGGTCTAATTGAACTCCAATTATTTGATTTGCTGTGATTCACATGATGTGTGCTTGCTAATAGACACAGATGTTTGCCAAGCAAATAGGAAGATGCTACAAGCCATGGGTGGATGATATCTGCAGTCTCAGCAGAACTTATTAAGAAATGATAACATATTTTCCCATATTGAAAAATGTTTCAAAAATACTTGTATGCTTCTTCTTTTAATCTACTCCATTAAAGTTTTGCCATGTTAATTCTATAATAGGTATCACATCACAACACATTATCACAATAAGAAAATAAATTTTGTTTTAAAATATTTGTTCCATTTCATAGTATGTATAAATCATATGTTATTGTATGTCTTATAAAAAATATTGATCATATATTATTTTATCATTATCATACTTACTAAGCAGAGGAATTTTATCCTTCTACTGCAAGGATTGAATTCAAATGCAAGATATGGAATTACCCAAGTTGGGAGACATGGTAACAAAACTAAATTATAGATTTATGGATCTTTCCAATATTTATAAAGTTCATAAATATTTTGTAATACCTAGAGAAATACAGTTTAAAATTTGTGAGCAAGACGGGAAGGATGGCAGGGCTGAAGGGGTAGCGGGAAGAGAATATGAGGGAAGGGGATGGTTTAATTGGGGGAGGGACAGAGAGGACAGTAAGGAAAGAGATCTCTTGATAGAGAGAGCCATTATGGGGTTAGCGAGAAATCTGGTGCTCGGCAAAATTTCAGGAATCCACAAGGATAGTCCCATCTATAGAGAAGGTGCCCGAAATGACTTTCCCCTGTAATTAGATTGAAGATTACCCTATTAGTAATTATAAAAGCTTCACTCACTAACTAATGGACGCAGATAAAGAGATCCACAACTAAGCACTGGGCAGAGTTCCCTGAGTCCAGTCAAAAAGAGGGGAGAGAGCAAAGGAGTCAAGACTATGATGTAGGATCTCCTAGAAACAGCTGATCTGACCTAGTCAGAGCTCACTGATTCTGGACTGACAGCTGAGGAACCTGCATAGGACCTAACTAGGCCCTCTGAATGTGGGTGACAGTTCTGTGGCTTGGGCAGTGTGTGGGTCACTGGCAGTGGGGCCAGGATTTATCCCTAGCACATAAACTGGCTTTTTAGAGAACATTCTATTTGAAGGAATACTTTACTCAGCTGTGATTCGGGGTGAGGGACTTTGTTCTGCCTCAACTGGATGTGCCAGACTTTGTTGACTCCCCATGGGAGGCTTTATAGTCTCTCTCTGAGGACTGGATGGGGAGTAGTGTAGGGGAATGCTGGAGGAGGGAAGTGAGGGAGAAACTGCGGTTGGTATGCAAAATGAAAAAAAAGAACATTTAAATAAAACAATTTAAAAAATGTAATAATATTTTAAAATGTTTTATTTTATTTACGCATACACTGTGTATGTTTTAGGATCTGTCTGTGTGTTCCTGTGTGCATGCATGATGTGTGTGCATGTGTGTGTGTGTGTGTTAATCTGTATGAGTGCTTGTCCTACACAGATGCTGTACAAAAATTACCCAATGCGGTTGTTGTTGGGAATTGCATTTGGCTCATCCGTGAAACAAAAAGTGCTCTTAGGACATGTGGACTCTTCCAAACCCTTTCAGTATTTTTAATGAGCAAAATAGTGAGTTTTGATTGTGATAACATTCATCCACATATGTCATATTTTTCTTTTTTTATTAAATTTTTTAATTAAAAATTTCCACCTCCTCCCCGCCTCCCTTTTCCCTCCCCCTCCCCCACTTCCCACACCCCACTCCCCTCTCCCTGTTTCTCTTTCTCCTCTCTTCCCTCACCCCAACTTACTCATTTTAACTTCCTTGTGCTATAATTCATATACATGCACTCACCTTATATGCCTTCAAATCTGGACTCTGAACATGAATTCAAATTATAATATATGTCTTTTGAGTCCTTTTAAATCTTCCTTGGCATGGTCTTTTATAGTCCCATAAATTTAGAATAATGGCAAAAGTTCATTTATCTCTACTGATGAATAAATTTCAGTTGAGTTTATGTAGCTCATTTTCTTTGTTCACCAGTTGGTATACATCTGAGTTGATTCAACACAGTGGATGTATCTACTGTGAATAGTGATGCTATAAACAAACATACAGTGAGTGGTTGGTGGCACATAACTTTAATCCATGCTCTACAAAGGCAGAAGTAAGTGAATATTAGGTTCCAGGACAGCCTGGTGTACAGAATGAGTTCCATGTCAGTCAAGTCTCTCCAGAGAAACTACCTCAATGAACCAAAATGAAGAAATAATTAAATATATACATACATATGAAAATGAACAAACATACATATTTGTGCTTATCTGTGTGATCTTGTGCTTCTGTATGTGTTGTATATTGATTTAGAGTTTCCCTTCCACATATCCAAGAAAACTATAATAAGATAATAGGGTAGCGTTTTTGTTTTTGTTGTTTGAGAAATTTATACCCTGATTATTATAGGACTGGGGTAGTTTGTAATACCACCAGAAGTTTGAAAGATTGTGTTTCCTTTCCCAGTTTTATGCCTGAGATTGTGGGTTTAATTTCTTAATATTATCTCTTATTGAAAACAGATTCTTTCTCATACAATGTATTCCGATTACAGTTTTCCTTCCCTTCTCTTAGTTCTTCCCTACTCCCCTGCTTCTCCTCCCCCCAGTTAGTCTTAACCTCTTCTATCATACAGATCAACTCTTTTTCCACCTCTCATTAGAAAACAAACAAACAAACAAACAAAACAGGCTTCTAAGAAACAGCAATGAAACATCACAGGATAGCAACTATTCTTATGTTTTTTATGAAGGATCACAATGCCCTGTGAATTTACATTATTGGATAGATGAGGATTCTGAACATTTTCTCATATATTTTATTGTGGATTTATTCTCTTCCTTTTTTCTGTTTCTTACACTTCCTCTTCTGTTTCTCCTCCTCCTTGTCCACCTCCTCATTCTCCTTCTTGTTTGTTTTACACATTTCTATGTTAATTATTTCACTTATCAATACAATATATTTTATCTATTAATCTAATATTATTTGTCAAAAATCAGATGGCACTATGCATGTTTACTTATGGGATCTCTAGCTCATACTAATAGTCAGCTTTTGTTTTATTTTCTTTTATGTTGTTTCTTGTGTTCCCATTAATAACTTTTTTGTTAACACCGCAGTAGAATTTGAAATCATGTTTCACAACGTTTCTACTATTGCCTTTTCTACTCAATATTGCTTTGCTTATCAGGATTTTTTTATGTGCTTTCATATAAATTTTAAAGTTGTTTCTATTTTTATAGACATAGCTATAATTTTTACATGATTTAGAGTTGACCTGTACATTCCTCAATTAAAAGTCCATTGTAGCAATATTAATTTTGCTGGTGTGTGTAAAACTACATGTAAAGTAGTATCTTTAAGTTCTTTGCTCAGATTTCTCGATAATTGAAACATGCTTGATTTTCTTACATTCTATAGTTTATCTTCATGGAAATGAATTATGATTACCATCACCATTTTCTAAGACTAATTTTTAAAAAACTTTGTTGAATTTAGTTTTTTTGTTTATTTTGTTTTAAACCTTTACTTTGTTTGTTTGTTTGCTTATGCTAGAGATTGCTACCAAATGTCTTACTATTCTCATTGTGAAAGCAAAATTGCATTGGGTAAACTTTAAGCACTATATTAAGGTATAATGAAATGGAGACAAAGAAACTATAACAAAACTTTAAAGGAGACTACAGCCCTTTAAGAAGGCACTCGAATAATTACACAGAATCTATGCAAGTCTTCTAATTGGTCACCCCTGAAGGAAAATACAGATCTTTCCTACTGGAGGTAATTTTGTAACTTAGAAACCGATAGCAAGATATTTAGGAACTTACTCTTTCACTAAAACTAGAATATAAATCTACAGTGTTCCTCAATTATTTTGTTTCAAAGGAATAGCTCCCAGGTTCCTTAGAAAAATATTCCTGGGGTGTTAAAAGTCAAGAGGTTTTGGAAACATTTGCATCTCAAAGGGAATAGAGAAAAGATTTACAATGGAAAGCATTTTAAATTAATTACTGTACAAAAAGAATGCTTGGAGGCGAAGAGTCATATAGAAGTCTATCTAAAGTAGGTCAAACTGAGGAGAGTATTAGGTCATCTTGATCAGTCAATAGGCCTAAAAGCACATAGTTTTGTTCCCTTGGCTCACTACTAAATAGATCTACCTGTCATCTAACTACTTCCCCGGTTCAGGCTGAAAGATTGCCTAGAGTAATACATTCATTTTACCCAGTCACAGAGCTACTGAAAGTTAAAGAATCTTTCTGTAACATTTTTTTTAATTAGATGACAGCTACTGTTATCTCATCAGTATTTAGTATATTTTGTATTTCAGAATAGTTTTTCACCATTTTCTGTTTTTTCTTGCTCTCATATTATGCTTCTATAGAATATCAACATGAATGTAGGCTTCCACATAACCAAAATGAGGATTTGAGTCAATTATATTCAATTAATTGAAGAAAAAAATATTCTGATTTCTCAATACAATACTTTATTACTATTTATAATTCTATCTTTTAGCTGACATCTCTTTATAGGAAGATAGTGGAATGTATTGATTTCAGAATAATATTTTAAATGAGGAACTAAAATAATTTATTTCTACTGTTTGTCTTCTAAAAATGTAGATTATAATTTAAAATGTTATAAAATTAATTTTATATTGATATCATCAGAGGACTTATTGTACAATGCTGTCATAAGATGAAAACATTCAGCACCTCAAGTGACTTTACATTAAATGGTCTGGTATATAATTAAGACATGTACCTTCTGCTTCAGATATTCTCTGCATTACTTATGAAGAATTAAATGTAAATATTAAATAAATAACTAATATCATTATATTTGCAATAGTGACAAAACTAACCTTTATATTTCTGTACAATTTATTTTTCAATCTAAATTTGGTTGAATCCTTAGACATGAAGCACACATATACAAAGTTGAATTGGATATTTAATAATTACCCCCAAACGGACAAACACACAAACAAGAAAATACTCAAACTAAATAATGTGATCTCTAGTTGGGCAAATTAATTGTACAGTTGTAGAAAGGAAAATCAATGAAGTGGTCAATAAATGTGTGCAAAAAAGTTACATGTTTTTTTTTTTTAGAATTTTTATGGTTTATTAGATCAGGAAAATCCAAAAAAACTTACATCAACATTCATTTTCACCCTTGTCAGAACAGTTATCTTGAAGAAAACTAATGAAAGTAAATGTTGATATGGAAAAAAATTGTTAAGATTTCTGGTGAGAATATAAATCAGCACAAGTTCAACAATAAGAGTTTAGTCTCAAGAACATGGATGGTGGAATAACAGAACCAACTCCAATAAATTGTCCTTTGATCTACATTCATAACATGTGCACTCACATACACATACATTCACATACTAAAATTCAAATAAAATTATAAAATATTAAGTATAAAAGGAAAATTTGTTCAAGATTAGACTCTCTTGAGACAAAGCCATTGTTGTCAATGGCAATCAAATATTTTGCAATAAAGGACAGCACATAGCCACTTTCTAGTTTTGACAGACATAGTAATATTTTGAAATCCTATGCAACATGGTGACATATTCACTAGAATCTACTGAAGTACATTTATGCTGTATATTAATACATACTTTCCAGAAATACACTTTCAAAATTATTACAGTTTATTCAATATTGGTCCAAAAAACTCTATCATTGATATGTTTTTTTTCCTCAAAAATACATTGTATATCCATAGCAAACAGGAATGAATAACAAACAAGACAAATAAACCCCTAAAGTCTAGTAGATAATTTTAGTATATTTTATTACTTGGTTATTTTAAAAACAATATATCACAAGTTAACCACAGTTTACTATATGATCCCCTTCAACTTCTGAATTGGTAAGGATATGGATCAACATACATAGGTTAAAGTTTATGATCTAGATAAAAAAACATTAGATTCTAGTTATTAAAGATAGGAGAATACAGAAATAAACAAATTATAGCTTTAATGAAGTCTTAAATAATCTTATAGCGATAGGATCATCATATTTATAAATAGATAAAATTTATGATGAAAAAGAAAAAATATTAATACTTCAGCTAAAGTATCACCTATACATTAAATTTGCTGACTACTTCTAATTCACAAGATATTCCTTAATTTGCTTTTGTAATCAGTAGATTTCACCTCCATTCTCTCCTGCTTTTTATTTTATCAGTAGCTCTCCCACTTTTGCCAAGAGTTTCTGATCTTGTTATTCATTGATGACCTGACATTATACAGACTGTGCCTTTTACTTGAACATTTCCTTTCCGTAATAGTACAACTTTGTTGAATGTAAGATTGTTGTATCACATTTTCTTCCTCTCAGTATATTTTAGAAATTAATCAAATTGTCTTCTTGCATTGAGTGTTACTGTGAAGAAATCAAATTCAACTTGATCTTTTCTATGATTAAAAAGCATAATTGCTCGTGGGGATAATCTTGAAACTTTTACTTTGTACTTGAATTTTAACTTGTTTAACAGACTATGCTTCCATTTTCAAATGCTAAGTGTGAATAGTAGCTACCATAACTTCTTAGGATGCTATAGCATCCTTCTTTGTTGCAATTCAATTTGACATTAGTTCAGAAAACTTTTAGAAATGAATACATCTACGTTTGAAACTTCCTGTACTTTAAATATTCCATTTGCTGAGTTATCCTTAAAACTCTAATGATGTATTTTGCATTTCATTTGGGTTTTCTTTCTATCATCCCACCTCTATCATGTTCCTCTTCATTTTAGTCTATTATCTCCATCTATCTATCATGTTTCTCCCCTGATTATTAATGACCACGAAACGTTCCACATATGACAAATACTTCTTCTTGACATTAGCATTTCACTTTTACTTTGGGAGTGATGTTTCTAGGACATTTTTATTATCTGCACATAAAATGTAATTACTAACATTTGTTTTATATTTTTCCATTTTTTGAAATGAAAATTTCTTAATTTTATAATTTATAATTTCTCATGTGGCTCTCATGAGAAAATGATTAAGCATTTCCTTCATCTCTCCTTGTATGCATTGAAAATTCTTTACCTTCATTTTTTTAATAATCAAAAGACAAAAATAATCAGTATTTAATGAGTGATTTATATAAACTTTCATCTACATTTTTATTTTGGTTAGTCATAAACCTCAATTAATTTTGCAAGTGGAAATTTAGAATCAAGGCTTATAATAAAGGACTTTTTAAATATTCTCAGAAAAAATTTAAAATAAATAAAATTGTATATATATTGTGAATTTTCATAGAAATATACATGTATTTTATATTCAAGTTGCATTTTGTTCAATATGCTTCACCAGAAAATTTATTCAAGTTAGCTTCTAGTCTGGCTAAGGTAACCCTTTGAATAAGTGAGAGAATCTGTCTTGCTGCCAGTTAATGTTAAACAACTGGAATAGTTTAAGAAAGAATGGGAATTCAGGTACTTTTTCATAGGTAAAACCCCTGACTATGCTCAGGCTTTATCTATGGTCATTTTAGGTCTGGAATCTTGGCTGTATTAAATACAAATGAGAACGTCTTCTGCTATATATTGAAAAGAGTAACCCTAAAAGCCACTTTCCCAGTCCTAGGACGTCTGGTTACTTAGGTCAACCAACCCTTTGAAACTTTGTACTTAAAATAATTTGGTAAAGGAACTATATGTGCTCAAATTCACCTATTACCTCATCTGCCCTGTGTTTCTTGAGCTCTGCAAAGGATCACATCTCTCAGATTTGAGGTTCCAGTTGGAGAACAGTAGTCACAGCACCTTTGTTTGCCCTGTCTCTAGTCATTTCTGCTATCATTTGCTGAGCTAATAAAGGAACAATGACCCCCCCCCACATAGGTAATGAATCCTAAATGATTCACCATGGACAAAGACATAAATATACATATGTGTATACAAATTTGTGAATATACATATATAATTTTATGTCTATGAACAGAAATGAACCTAATAGGTTATATAATATGCAAATAGATAGAGTGTGTGTCTGTGTAATAATAATAAATAAAGAATAGATGATGAGTTTGAGGACACAATTGGATAGAGAGAGGAAAGGAAAAATAATGCAGGTACAGTACTCTCATATGATGTTTTCAGAAATTATTTATAAATGATAAAATAATTGGTAGATTATTATTCATTTTGGTAATAGCATATCAAATCCAGTGTTCAAAATACTTTATTGCAATAACACATGCAATGAAGTGGAATGCAAAGTTTTAAATCAAGAATGAAGTATTGCCTCCTGTACTTCTTCCTAATAAACTAGACAATTTTTAAAAATTATTTTTTTCTTTCTGATCTCTAAATTTTTTATATTACCTTCCATTGCAAAAATAAAAAAAATTAAAATTAACCTACCTTTAAATGATATGTATAATAATCTATTTTGGAGTATTTTTGTCTTTTAAAAGTACTAAGTAAAACATGGAAGGAAACATAGTATCTTGATGGCCCTGTGACTATTTCCAGCAATTTCTTCTCAGTTTGTGCAAATCTCTATCATTTCCTTATTCCTAAATTATTTATATTTCACTAGACAAACATCATTATATACCAAAAAATTTAAAGTCAGTTTGGTAAGTCATTTTAATTTACATCTCTCTATATAGCTTTTGTGAATATTCAGTTCTCAACAACATCCATTCTACTTTACACTGAACTTTCTTATAATTCTTCATGTCTTAGCTCTAATTTCATGACATCTGGTAGGACCTGACTCAGTTTAAGATGAAATACATATATGATTTAAAGACTAAGTGTTTGTGAAATTAAATCTTGACATTTTTGTTTGGTTGATTTTTTTCTGATTTTTGGTATATTTCAATTTGCATTTCTCAATTCTATGTGTTTTCTGCCTTACCTCAAATTTAGACATGTCCTTAGAGTATTTGGTGCATTTTCCATGAGATACAAAAGAAGCTTGAAGCAAATGTTTTCAGCACATCATTCTCCTATAGTTGTTACATGTTCTGCACTTTGAGGCTTGTCTGAAACTAGGTCCTAATTGCTTCTCAGGAGGGAAATAGAAAAAAAGAAAATATGATCTTCATTTATCAGGTGTTCTTTTCTTGTTGTAAATATTGAGCTATGTGTCAAGGCACAAAATCAAAGTCATAAATCACAAATAATAAAGATGTGGCAGATGACCAAGCATTTATGATACACTTAACCAATTTAAATATTACTCAAAAAGCTGTCACATGTTGTATCTAAAGTAATTTTCAAAGTTAATTAAATCAAGTGTCTGAAACTGAATGAGTGAAAAATATAAGCTTACTTTTCTGAGGATCTTATAGCTTCAGCATAAAATCAATTTATCAAGAGATTGTTAGACACTTGGAAACGTTTTCCCTTCACTTGTTTTTCTTTGGTTTTCATTTATTTTGTGGTGTTTTAATATTGATTGTTGACAGATGTTCATGATTGCAGATAGGACTTAAGGTTCTCACATTCCAGGCATTCTTCATCTTCCTATTGCCTTCTTTGATTGTGTCTTTGTTTCGACATGTATATATGCTCTTTTAAAGATGTCACATATCAAAATTTTGCAGTCCTCCTCTAGTAAGACCTCTTTTTAAACTTGACAAATCTGGAATATTTACAATTGTCTTGAAAGTTACTATAACCAAACTTCAAGAATACAACATAAGAATTTAGATCACTGTTATGGACTATTCCTTTACACTGTGTAAAGATGTACTAATGTGATTAATAAAAAGCTGACAGGCCAATAGCTAGGTAGTAAAAAGTTAGGGGTGACGTCTGGGTATAAGGATCTCTGGGAAAAAAAGGAGTAGTCATGAGTCAGACTCAGGGGAGCAAGAAATAAAGGAGGAGAGTGAAAAGTCACAAGACATGTGCCAACATGTTGACGAACAAAATAGGTTAGTTTAAAAGAGCTAGTGGAATAAAACTAAGCTATAGGTCAACCTTTCATAATTAATAATAAGTCTCAGTGTTGCTGTTTTGGGAGCTGGCCACTCAACAAAAAATTTGTCTATAGAGCACACAATTAATTTCATGACACTTGAGTTTATTTCTACCACGTGGTTTAAAAATGAGTTAGCTTTTTTGCACTAGTAAAAAGCTAAAAGTATTGATATAATTATAAAACAAAGAGATTCAGAATTACTTGATGTTTTTCTATTTTGAATACTTATTTATAGACATTTAAGCATGCATGCTTGGATTGTACTATTGTTCATGTGGTATGAGTTTTATGGTCAGATCTTTTCCAAATGTCACTTTCTAATTCATTACTATAGAACTGTATTCTGCATATAAATACAGTTCTATAATAATGAATAAAACCGGACTCGCTGAACATAGCAGACAATGAGGACTACTGAGAACTCAAGATCAATGGCAATGGATTTTTGATCCTACTGCACGTACTGGCTTTGTGGGAGCCTAGGCAGTTTGGATGCTCACCTTACTAGACCTGGATGGAGGTGGGTGGTCCTTGGACTTCCCACAGGGCAGTGTTCCCTGATTGCTCTTTGGGTTGACGAGGGAGGGGGACTTGATTGGGGGAGCGGGAGGGAAATGGGAGGCGGTGGTGGGGAAGAGACAGAAATCTTTAATAAATTAATAAATTAAAAAAAAAGAACTGTATTCTGTGCTTAGACTAGAATGAAGCCCCTCACACTAGGGGTCTTTCAGAGTATGATTGCCATTCGAATCAGCTTCAGCAATGTACCAGTTAGTTGTAATGTTTTCTTCCATTCAGGCTCTTTTATAGGTTGCATATTGGCATCAGTCTCTGCTAACAATAAGATTATTTTAAAATACATACATCAATAAACACAACTTATTAGGCAATGTCCTGAGTGGGTTCATGGTTTAAGATCTTGGTTTTTAACTGATTTTATTTTGGAAGAGATTTCATCCTGACCACCTTGACCATGCCAAAAGGACTTGTACTAACATGTAGGCCTGGTCTAATTTTAAATGTGGCATAGCTATTAAGTGGGAGTGAGAACACAGCCCTGACAGTTACATTTTCAAATGGAGGGTCTAATATAGAATCAGTGAGGTCATCTCAGCTATATGGGTATTGGTAAATTTAAATTGGATTTAATGCTCATGCAGGGCAAAACTGAGAACCTCTTTACCTAGAATGTATTTCATATTTAGAAAAAAATATACAATAGATTAATATGGAAGAAGGCCCATTAAATAAGATTTTAGCTATCAGGAAAAAGCGAAATATTCAATAAAATTTCCAAAAGGGAATTTTCAACAATGATGAAAGGAGAACTGAGTTTTAGGGAAAGAAGACAAAAAGACTTTTAGGAAAATAACTAGATATGTTGTCACAGCTTACAGTGGTGTAAGGAATTTTGAAATTTACAAGTTCTCTGAATAATTTTGGTTTTCATGAGGATGCACTGACAATAAATACTATGACCCATTTTCATAATAAAAGTGGTCAAGTTATGCAAGAAAATACTATTAGTTATGTTTTATCTTCTGAGAGAAAAATTGAGATACAAAAATTTTTATACATTTAAACATTTATTTAGATCTTTGTATTGTATGATATGGATTATTGAATATATAAACTCGCATATGTGCATATATTACTATAATTAATGGTGACTTCAAAGACTTAAATTACATTATTAATTTAAAAAAATCTTCCCAAATTCTATAAACCATAATTTAGGGTAGCAAACTTAAAGAAAATGTATTAAATAGAAGTTTAGGTGTGATGTGCAAGACATGATATCTTTTAGTAATGTCAGATGCCTCTCTGACATTGTATATGCATCTATTGATAGCTGTGAGCCCGATTGTTGCAACTCAATAAGCTGATCGAAATACTTGGTTAAATGAATAATATGAGATTAAACATGTCTAGCCTTCATCATAGCATCCTGCTGTTTTCTGAGAACATTGTTTCCATTTGGGTATCTAATGTCACAATGAATGAATGTAACAAGTAGGAACTCTTCAGGGGAAACAACATAGTCACAGATACTAGAGGAAAGAGATGATATCATCATATCTATGAACTAAAAACATATACTGAGGTCACTTGTAAATTTCCAGTAAAACAATGAGTATTTGATATGTTTAATAGCAATAAGGACGCATTAAGCTTATGCAACCTATGTTGTCCAAGAGTCAGAAGGATTGTTGTTATATATTTTGCCTATTGCTCTTAGCTGCTTTTGGTTTCACATTAACGCCTTCGTTTCATTCCTTATTTTGGAATTTCTCTTCTTTATGTTTTTGTTTAGTTTTTGCTCCTGAAATAAACTATCATTATGATTTCATATTTGGCTTTAGACTTACAATCCCTTGAAACTTTCAAATGAGCATATTCAAGGATATTTTGTGGCATTTGCATTGTCTCCAGTGACCCATAAAACCCAGCAGTCTCATGGATACTGAGAGCTAAGAATGAAATAGGAACATTAATCAAAAGGGAAACCTTAAAATAAAGAATCTTATAATTTATGTGAAGAGTTTCTTGTGTCACAATGTAAAAAGTGATACTTAGAATATTTCACTCCTGTGCTGATGGGCAAAGACCAGGGATCGAATTATGATGGAATCCGTGATGTCCATCAGGATCTATATAATATGAATTATGCCAGTAAGAGAAGAAGGCACAACAGAAGTCAAATCTATACTGAAAGTGTGTTTGTCTTGATAGTGCTGGAGGGGGTCAGAGGTTAAAATACTTGCTGCTTTTTGCAGAACACAGGATTCAGTTTGTAGCACCCACATGGTGACACATAATATTTTTTAACTCCATCTTTAGGGCATCAAATTCCTCCAACTCTCATCCTCACACTCTACTTACACACCTGATGTACTTATATACATACAGACAATACATGTTCCCCACACCACACTTCTTAACACTTACTAGAGGTCAATAGCAATTGATAAGTCTAAATACAATCTACTTTACTTCCACAAGCAGCTGCAAAGATAAAGAAATATGTTGCATGACGTAGTAAATAACTTAACAACAGGGAATGTGTTATGCCCAATTGTATTTATGCCCAATACTGAAAATTGCTTCCTACAGTTTTACAGTCATGTAATCAACAACAGTTTCAGTGTTGAAGGAAAATATTACTTTTGGCCTGGTGTGTTTTCACTTCATTTCCACTATTGTTCTACCTCTTCTGACAATAATTCTCTACTGTGGGACAATGGTCTTGTACCCTGTAAATATTTGTCATACGTTTAGTTTTCATAAAACACTGATTGGCCAGTAGCCAAGCAAGAAGTATCGGTGGAGCAACAAGAATAGGAGAATCTGCAGTTGTCTCCCAGATACAGATGAAACGAGATGAGTATGTGTCACTGATAAAAGGTACCAAGTCACATGGCTAACATGGATAAGAATTATGTAAGATGTAAGAGTTAGTTATTAAGAAGCCTGAGCTTACAGGCCAATCAGGTTATAATTAATGTAGGCCTCTGTGTGTTTCTTTGGGACTAAACAGTGGTGGGACACTGTCGACAGAAACCTCTGCCAACATTTCCCAATGACATGTTTGTATATATTGGTATTTATCTCATGCTTTCTGGAAGTTGATAAAAATAAAGACTATTTAAAAATAGCATACCTACTTAAACTTGAAGTGCTAATGTAAAATAAGATATGTCCTGATGAAATTCTGATATAAATTTATTCACCATAAAGGTTTCTTATTACAGCAGATTATTTTTAAAAAGCCTTTAAAGCCTTTGAAGCATTGCCTTTTTAATTTAAAAGCAACATAATAACAATTGGAAGTGAATCAGTTTCTATCCTCTTTTGAATGATTTGAGAATTAGCTCACCTAAATTTCCCCCCGCATCTGCAAGCATCTTCTAATTTCCATCATATGCTTCTCATTTTTTTTCTTCCATAGCAGTAAGTTCTGCAGCTGTTTAATGCAAATTACATTTCAAAATAGATTGAAGTCTTTCTGCCATATATAGACAATAGTGATTACACAAGTAATACCATTATTTCAGGTTACCTAGTATACAATGCATTCTTGTGTTTTTAATAAGGATAAAAATGTCAGAATGATTCTGTTATTTGCCATTACTGCATGGAATAATAGTAGAAAAAGCCCAGTTTCACAACAATTATTACACTATTAGCTGTAAAAAATTACTTTATGTATTCATAAATAACTGAAGTTTATTCTGTCATCTCTTATTTTCTGAAACCTAAGGCTTTTTGTTTATTCTTGATATCAGTGACAGTAATTTGCAGATATCAAGGATACAAAATGAATATGAATCCCTAAATAGTTTATTTAATAACTTAAAATCTGAGAAAGATAAATAGATGGCATATAAATATATAAGTAAGTAGGTAGACAGACAGATATAGATACAGATATATGATAGATAGATGGGTAGGCAGGGAGATAGATGATAGATAGATAGATGATATATGACAGACAGCTAGATGAGAGAAAGAGAGAGAACATTGTTTTCTCTTTCATTTTGTAGCACTGAGTGCCTTTAATGTGAGATTGTAGACACATTTGGAATTTCTTCTCCAAAAGTGCATTATTGCTTTCTGCCTTCTTGATTAATTTCCTTCTCAGTCTCTCTCTATCCCTCCGTCTCTGTCTTCCTACTTTCCCGCTTTTCATTCCACCCCTGTTATTTAAAAGGAATGTCTCAGCATCAATTAGCTGTGTCATATACAAGCATGATGTATAGGCTTCATAGAGATTCTTTCCACAATAATTTTAAAAAACTGTTATAATTCATTTTCTTCTCACTTAATTGATTGAAATTACTGATTATCTTTAAATAGAATGATATTTTCTGCCCTAATTATCTGCGATGTGCTTCCTAATTTCTTCCAAAGGTATCAATTCCTAATTTATATTTACTCTTCTTTTCACCAATGATTTTATTTTCAGCTGTATCCATTCTGCTGGCCTCTTTAAATAATCATTTAACTGTATTATATGGTGTCTCCTTAATTCCCTGAGCTGCTAAAGGTTTTTTATTTAATTTCTTTAGTTTTTAAATTACCGTTGATTAAATCAATCCTCTCATTCAATCTCCATAGAAAAAATTTCTTCTGTAACTTGAATTGCCTTTATCTAAAATTTCACTATGAAGGAACACTTTATTTTTCATGGTTTCTCTCAAAAGAATAATAAAATTGTTTTCTTTTCTGTCTCTCAAAAAAATTCTATTGCCTTTGACATGCTTTGGGGAGTTCATTATCTTTGGCCAAGCCTGAAATAGTTTTGTATGTCTTATCCACTGGATATTAGGGTGAAAAAAATAGCCTTCATTGCACCCCCAAAACACCAAACCATCCTAGATTTGCTTCTCCTTACATTTCTAATTCATTTAAAGGATTCTTGATAATACTCGGTATTTGCTCTGTAGCACTGTTAAGTATTTCAGCCTCATGGATTACTCATTTTCTGGGCTGGGCTTGTTTTGTTTGTTTGTTGTTTTATTTGTTTACCACTTCTGGTGAATCCAGTGAAGGCTATCATTGGCTTCCATGTTTCAGTGCTTCTGGTTGGGAATAACTTCCAGTTGAATGAGATACTGTTCCGTTCATATGTACACCATAAATAAAGCAGAATTTGGTTTTGAGCTGAGATCAAGTAACTTGGTTTTGACTTTACTCCCACAAAGACACCTTTATCTTCTAAGGTGCTCTTAAAATTGCAAAACCTCTAGCCGGGCAGTGGTGGCGCACGCCTTTAATCCCAGCACTTTGGAGGCAGAGGCAGGCGGATCTCTGTGAGTTCGAGACCAGCCTGGTCTACAAGGGCTAGTTCCAGGACAGGCTCCAAAACCACAGAGAAACCCTGTCTCGAAAAACCAAAAAAAAAAAAAAAAAAAAAAACGAACAAACAAACAAAAACCCTCTATCTACCTACCCAATTCTATTGTATCTGTAACACCATATCTTAAGAAAGTTACTGGCTGCCTATTGCTTGTGTTTGCTAACTTCCTGTACTTCTGTAAACCATTAGACACAATGGATGTTAAAAATAGCCCCTTAAAAGGTTTTATATTGTTATCTTTGATTAACACAAAACATTAACTGCCTGAAAAACTAAAATATCTCATTCTTATAACAAGTCTATGTGTTGAAACCAAGCTGTCATTACTGATATATTTAGCATAGAACCCATGAAAAAATTGTGAAATTGAGTAGTACATAGGAAGGTGACTTTGATAATATTAAAAGTTCAAAAAATACCTTGAGTTTAAAATTAAGACAATTTGTATGCTTGAACAAAAACAACATGGTTATATAAAAACAAGATGAATAACAAATATTTTATGTATAATTAATTTGATCAAATATTAATAGATTACATTTTTCTACCCTAGAGTTAGCCAATGCTTACTTATACAACTTGTCTTTTTAAATTCTTTTTACAAATGACATCTTTTATCAAATATAATTTACTGGTATAGAATCATATGTAAAAGGAAAAAAAGCAATTTCCCACCAGGAAGGATAAGAGCATAGTTAACATTCAGCCTTGGACTCACTGGTCTGAATAGATAAAAATATGCATCTGAGGACAGCTTTCTCTAATTATTTTTTACTTATTGATTTTCTTGCATGCTAGTAAAATTATATTAGATCATTGTGATAAGCGCCACATATTAGAGAACTGTGGATAAATGTTTCTTTTTATGACAGAATGTATTTGCTTATCAATTTGCCATCAAATTCACTATGCAGTTCAAATTAAAACTGCTTGAAATTCGAGGTCAGGACACCTATATTCAACTTAAACATCTAAAACTCAGTTTTTGAATTTTTCTCTATATGGATAATTGTGATTTTCATAAAGCAAAGAATAAAATGTTCAATGGATTTAACTGGATGAAAAAAATGAGAAGATTCCAACACAAAAATTCCTAACATAATCAAACAACGAACAATTTAGTCCAAAGAGCACTAGTTTGAAATGAGCCTAACATCTGCATTGAAAAGAGCAAAGAAACATTTCTTCAGAAGCAGCTGGACATTTTTGTTGTTTGAAGACACTTGTCTGTTCGTGTAGGTAGTTGCCAATATATCAGAGATTGGAAGTCAAAGTATTTAAAGTACAAGTCAGATGGTACTGAATATCATACAAAATAACAAAAAAAAAAGGCTGCAGAAACTTTTAAGCCACTTTCAGAAGTAGTACAGTTCTACTTGTTTGAAGAAATAGACAGAATAAACCATCACGATTTAATCCTTGCTAGAACCTCATATAAAATGGATGTAGTGATCCAATAAACATTTTATTTCAGTCATATCTGAGTATCTGATAAAATGTACTAACACATTCTTAATATATCAAAATATAGAAATGTGTCCACAGATATGTAGTTTGGCTTTTGCTTTGGGTTAATTGTTAGCAGCACATGCATGTGCATATATATATGCATATACAGGTACATATTTTTTATGTGATGTCACAAAAATGAACACATGTTCTAAAATACATTAAAACATTCTAGAAAATAGTGCATACTCATTTACAAGACATTTTTTATTTACATCACGTACTCTTTTCTACTTTCATTAGCACAATTTTTCTTCTCTTTGGAGTTCCTCAATTGTTTCCTCATATTACTCTGAAGGCATTTTTATAATGTTCTGGGGACTGAAGTGCCAATAAACAAACACAATATAGTGTATTCCCATGAGTTCTAGAGCATCAATACAAGAAGCAAAGGAATTCTAAAAAGTTTTACAGTCTTAGCATAAACAAGAACAGCAAAAAATTGTTAACCTTTGTTTCTCTGGTAAGTTTCCAGCAGCCAGGAAGAATGCAACCAATCATTTTAATAGATCAAAATCTATAAATAGTTCTTCTATAATGTTATTGGATAATTTTATTACAGAATATAACATTACATAAACAAATGACAAATAATTGACATTAAAAGCAAAATTCTCAAATAGTCTAAAAGAATAAAAGACATATCAAAAAACACTAATAGACTAGAATGCAAAATTTTATTTTTATAGATTGTTTATTTTATTGCAATCATAATTACACCAAATCTCAGATAGTAGGTCACAATTCATTTCATATGTAAACATCCGTCTTTTGATAACTTTTTCTCAGTTGAAAAAATACATTCTACATTAGAAATAGTATAGTAACATAACAACAAAGTACATGCTGCTTTGTGCTTTGAGTAATGGTAGTACTTGAATTTAAAAATATAGACTCGAGATCAATGAAAGTTAATGAAATATTTTAAATGGACCAGAAAAGTTTATGGTGCTTTTTAATTCAACACTTTCAGTTCTGGAGGTTTTTCACTTCAGTACTGCCTTCTCAACCTTTAGCACAGTGTAGAAGATAATAAAAGTGAAAAATAAAATACTTATTTTCCACAGAGTTAGGCATTAGTCCAATTGCAAACATTAGAAAACATTTGGAATTTGAACTGACTATAGTTATTATAATCTAAAACATGAGACTAAAATTTACATTAAAATAAAAATTTCAAGGGTATAGCATATCCTTGAGCATTTGTTTAAAATTTTATGTTGAATAAAAAAATATACAGTTGCATAAATATGTACACAGCTTTCCAAGCATTTTGAAAGTGGTAAAGAATGACTCTCAGTATATTACTTTTATGGTAGAAATAATGACCCTGTGTAATTCACATTCAAGGCTGCGTAAAGTAATAAAAAACAGGATGGTGAGACTTCATTCAGGTTATTCCAAGGGAGTACAGACATCCAACTGTTTTATTTTTCTTCTATCAGGAGATTGAGGACAGAAATGAGTACAAGGAATTAGTTTTTGTTGGGACTAATTGAGTCCTGGCCTTCAGCTGCTCTTCCCTGTCTAGAGCCTTCTAATTTAAGTTACTAGAAGCTGCGCCTAGCCTAGAGGATCAGAGGATGGGATTTTCACCTGTTGGCCATTGACTGCAGTGTATTTAAGCCTCCATGGTGCTATTAAAGAGGGGCTTTTGGTACCAGTGATTGAAGGTCTGGGTGTCGGTCTGTCTCTGCGTGTGTTTCCTCAACCTCCAGCCCTTTGCCCTAAGCTCGCTAACTGGGTTCTGGCGCGTAGAGCGGAGACGAGGGTGGGGGTGGGGGTGGGGTCGGTGCAGGGCAAGTCTTCACCTTTGGTCCAGAACAAATCTTAGCAAAGAAACTACTTCAGCTAGTAACAAGTTCCTTCAGCTGATACGTTCCTTAACGATGTTCCTCATTCAACTCTGAGCCTTTCTAAAACACTTGATTATCCTCTTGTGTTTTTCATCTCAAAGGTATTTGACAAAACCATTTTAGTCTAACATTAAGTTATTTTTAAAGCTTTGTTTCAGCTATGGTACACCCTTAAACCTGTGAACACATCTCCCAGCTTTAAGAGTCAAAGAATTTAAGCTAGTTGCACTACTGGGACTCAATTGCTTTTTGTTCATCATTAACCTAAGCCACAGTCTTTAAGGCTTGTCAAGGGAAACTCATGTGTTCTATCTATGTGACACTTCCTTGTTTTATTTTTATCATTAAAACTCAATTTAAACTAAGAGAAATATTATCAGTATATCCTAAGAAGAAATCATCTTCATAACAATCCAAAGATAAAAATATTCAGTTGAATGAGATATTTTCACGATATGAAAACACTACATTACAGGCAGCAAAAATTTCTCCATACCCATTCACTCCTTAACAGATACCAGAAAAATATGACAGCAGCATTCATGTAAAGGCATAGAGGAAGCAAAAGCCACACTGGATTCTGTAGTGTCAGTGAGCTTTCCTATTACAGATTCATGCACCAGGCATTCACCTCCAGTAGGCTGACACCCTCAAGCCAACCACCCTCTGCTGCTTCTCTGCCATGGACACCCGCAGATTTTCTTCTATTACTCATCAGTATGTTTAGTAATGGTGTATACATATACAGTAATTTAAAGAAAAAAGGTTATATTTCATTCACATTCATGCACTAGAAAAAATATTGGTGTGTTACAGATTTTGATATATTTCTTTTTGCTTATGCCATATGAATTTTGAGAGGCACATGGTTGATTTTATTTGAAATGAAAGCTGGAGTGATGAATCATCGTTTAGAGGCACATGCTTCTTCTCCCTGAGAATCATAGTGCAGTTCCCAGACACCATCTTGAGCAACTCACAACTGTATAACTACAACTCAGCAGTTCATACAACTTTGTCTTCTACGAAAGTTTTTGTACAGAACAAACACACACTAACACAAATAAATTTTATTTTGATCATCATTTATTAGAAACCATAAGGCATTTTTGTATAGGAGCCAAACAAACATT
>NC_022021.1:34686335-34687358 GCF_000317375.1 Microtus ochrogaster | reverse complement strand
ATTCTTTATACTAACATTTTTACTCATTTTTTATTTTTTTTAAAAAGACAACAAGCTGGGTTGTGGTAGCATATGCCTTTAATACCAGCACTTGGAAGGCAGAGGCAGGTGGATCTCTGTGAATTCAAGGCAACCTAGTCTACAAGAACTAGTTCCAGGACAGGTTTCCAGGCTACAAAAAAAACCTGTCTTGAAAATACCCCTCCCCCAAACAAAACAAAACAAATAAACAACAGCAACAACAGCGAAAAAAACAGACTTTTTTTTATTATACATACCAATCCATATTTCCACTCCCTTCCCTCCTCCCATTCCCTCTACTTACCAACCCCCACTCTCAACCCCTCTCCTCATAAAGAGTGAGGGACATTGCTTTGGGGAAGGTACAAGGTCCTCCCTACTATATGTAGGCTGAGCAAGGTATCCATCCAAAGAGAGTAAGTTCCTAAAAAGCCAGTATATGAAGTAGGGATAAATCCTGGTGCCACTACCAGTGACCCCTCAGTCTGCCCCACCCATGCAACTACATTCAGAGGAACTAGTTTGATCCTATGTTTGTTCCTTCACAGTCCAGCTGGGGGGTAGTGATCTCCCCTTAGCTTAGGTAGACTGTTTCATTGGGTGTACCCACCATGGTTTGACCTGTTTGCTCAGATTCTCATTCCTCCCACTCTTCAACTGGACTTTGGGAGGTCAGTCCACTGCTCCGATATGGGTCTCTGCCTCTATTTCCATCAGTTGCTGAATGAAGGTTCAATGATGATATTTAAGATATCCATCCATCTGACTACAGGGCAAGGCTAGTTTGGGCACCCTCTGATTTATTGCTTAGGGTCTTAGCTTGGGTCATTCTTGTGGATTCCTGGGAATTTCCCTAGATCCAGGTTTTTTGCTAACCACATAATGACTTCCTTAATCAAGAAATCTCTTTCTGGGGCTGGAGAGATGGCTCAGAGGTTAAGAGCATTGCCTGCTCTTCCAAAGGTCCTGAGTTCAATTCCCAGCAACCACATGGTGGCTCAC
>NC_022021.1:34681393-34685895 GCF_000317375.1 Microtus ochrogaster | reverse complement strand
TCTGACCATGCTAAACCTGATAAAAGAGAAAGTGGGACATAGTCTTCAATACATGAACACAGGATTTCCTAAATATAACAGCAGTAGCCCAGACATTGAAAGAAACAATAAATAATCGGGACCTCCTAAAACTGAGAAGCTTCTGTAAAGCAAAGAACACACACAGTCAATAAGACAAAAAGGCAGCCTACTGATGGGAAAAAATATCACCAGCCTTATATAAGAGGACTGATCTCCAAAATATAATAGTAATTTTAAAAAAAGACATAAAAATTCTAAATAATCCAATTAAAAAGTGGGGTACAGAACTAAACAGAGAATTCTCAACAGAAGGATCTCAAAAGGCCAAAAAACACTTAAGAAAATGTTCAACATCCTTTGACATCAGGGAAATGCAAATCAAAACAACACTTAGATATCATCTTATAAATGTCAAAATGGCTAAAATGATAAACATCAATGATAGCTTATGCTGGAAAGAATGTGGAGTAAGGGGAACACTCATCCACTGTTGGTAGGAATTTTTTTTTATTTTATTTATTTATTTATTTTTGCTGGTAGGAATGTTAAGACATACACTTTCACTTAAGGAAAACCTAATAAATCAGTTAAAGAATTGTTGGTCCTACAAGAAAGCCACAAGCAGAAAGATGCTCTCATAATAAGATACTGAGATGCGTTTGGCATGATAACATCAACAGTTTTAGATCACTGAATGAAGAAAAACCCATGTTGAATGTGTCAAAATAGAAAAATGCAAAGTCAGCAAACTTCAAAGTATAAGAGGTTATGGATTATATTAGTTACTATTTTGCTGTTAATCAAGAAAATGATGACCAAAAGCAACAAAATGAATATTTATTTATTTATTTTGTCTGTGGCTCCAAAGGATTAAATAAATCTAATCTCATGAAAAGCTCAGTGGCAGTAGCAGGAACCTGAATGATCATAGAAGGCAGAAAAGTGAAGTGGATATCAGTCAAGGATATAAATCAGGACACAATTGTGGACTCCATCTGCTAAATTCAAATCTTTAAAGTTCCACAGCCTTTCCAACCCACACCATTAACAGGGGCCCAAGTGATCAAACATCTGTGTTAATAGTGGGGGTACTTCTCAATTAATCCAGAATATATTAGATCAAGAGTAATTTGTTTTAATCTAGTATTTACCTATGATATCTGACAGTACTCACAGTCTTGAAAAGTTCACAGTCCCTTCTGAGACTCAAGGCTTGTTTTTACCTCTCCTGTTCCATAAAATAAAAAACAAATTACATAGTTCCAACATATTCATACAGGAAAGTATAGATGGTGAATAGGAAGACTCAAGACTTGGTGAAAAATATTACATATACATATAGGCAAATCACACACACACACACACACACACACACACACACACACATATATATATACATATATATTTCAAACTATAATTTTTTAAAATGCACAAGTCACTCTCAAGTAGGTCAGAGTGAATGGTGCCCAGTGATTTTTTGATAAATTTCTCATGATGGTAATAAAGATAAATAAAATAGCTTTAATCACAAAATAAAGCTTTGATGTTAAGTATTAATCATATTGAGCTAATATGTATTCATAAATCAATAACCAGGATCACATTTATCTAAGACATCTGTTATTTATATCAAAATAAGTTGGGAGTAGAGAAAAGGTTTTATTTTTAGGTGCTTATTATTTTTTATAATTCCACCATAAACCTTCGCTTTGAACATGTACAAAAATTCGTCTATTACTTTTAACTGGTATGGGACATACTGAATCAGTTTCCATGTTTTGAAGTGTTAAAGGGCAGATATTTCGTTTTATTTTTTTCTTGCATACTATGTTTTAGAAAAAATGAGTCTCTTCTTGACTGACTGCACTATATGTGGCCTTGTTACAGTGCTCAGCCATCCTAGTGAATGACTTTGATATATATATATATAATTTTGTTCTTTCATATAAAAATGAAACTGCTATAAACACTCCTTAAAATGAATAGCATTTTCTGAGGAACTTGGAAAACAACTAAGCATCCTTTTTCATGAAGTATTTGTTGTTTAACAGTTACTTATTACCTTGTAATTCAGACTTAATGGATGGTCTAATTTCTCAATACTTTGAAGACTTCTTTATAGTTTAAGTCCCTTGGCATTTAATACTTTTGCATACAACAAGTGTTTTCTTAAGGTATGTCGATATGTTAGTGATATCAAGAACTATGAATTCTGTAAGTTTAAATCTGTTTTTTTTCTATGCAGTTATGAAAATTTCAGAGAGTAGACTAGAACCTGCCACTGAGTTGATACCGAGTTTCTTAAATGAAAAAGAAACTTGTTTTCTATTTTAATAGAATGAATAAAATGTTTATTTATTATTACATTAACCATGTTTCACAGTGGTTATAGAAAGTCTTAGAGATGCTAGGTTTCTGATAGATCATTTCTCAGAGATATATATACACTTATTCTATTTCAAATGCATCATTATATGGAAATCATTGGTAGCTAATTACACTCATTTCTTTACACTCTGTTAAAAGGATTAAAATGAATGCTGATGTTTATATATAAAACATGACATGAAGAAACATGAATCATTTAAATAATACATCAGCCGAATATTCATTTGATGATGGATAATTCTTCTAAGATTACAATATTGTAAATATTTTTAGCTATCGAGTAGACACTTTATAAAAAGACATCATGTATTTTATGTTTTACCACATTTTCAACAAATTATTCTCAAGAGAACTGGCAATAATTGAAAGGATTATTTGTTACATGATATAAAAATTACTAATGTATTTAGAATCTATATTTGAAAATGTATATTGTCCTGTGGAGTAAAATACAAATTTATACAGTATAAAAATTATTTCTGGCAATCAGTTTTAAAATAATCCCCATAACTTTGCATTCAAACATGATGACATTAATTTATAAACTCTCCCTGAAATATAAAAGAGATGATAAAATTCTTCAATTTGATTTTACCTTATTGAAGACAATACCCACCATAAGATTCTCTTCAAGTTGATTTAGACAGGGAAGTTTATAGGCTAACTACAGATCTTTACCTCTGCTTCCTACCTCCAATTCCAAATGTCCAGTCTTTATGCCTGCAATTTAACAGGTTACCTGCTGCAATCTCTTTTCAGTTTCTGGCAACAATTTTCAGGGAATCACACAGACTCACTGCTTTATCCCAGACCCAACTCTAGCAGGCATTCCCTGGGAACCCAAGAGATCACTCAAACCAAGTCAGCAAATGGCCTGTGGATCTTCACATCCCCCTTCTTTCCTACAAATCCAATCCCCCATTCTCGTATCTAGCTCAATATCATAATATAGGCTCTGATCTCATTTACCTCTCTGATTTCATCTTTATCTACGACATGGGTCTCTTCTACATCTTTACTTGCCAATAATCCTGCTATATTATATTCCAACTCCATCAGACATATACCGGGAACATATAAAACATGATTGCCAGAAAAGCAAGTTGGTCAGTAAACTAGGCAGTCAACTTTCAGAGATCTTCAGTCTCTGTCCTCTCCTCCAAATAAAATCCTGTAATTTCATCCACTGGCCTGTGGCAGGCCATATCATGTATCCTTTCCTCACATGTTGCCCTATCCCAGGAGACTAAGCATATTCTAGTAGAAAACTATGATTTCTTCCATCCTATGGACCCACTAAGGACCCCACTCCTAGCCCATCGCTATTCTAATTATCAGTTCCCAATACCCAGCAAAATATTTTTATCAAGAGCCCCCAGTGATCACACATGTTGGGATCCCAAAAGAATTTCCTTACCAGGCAGCACACAGCCACCAGAGAGGGCAACAGAAACTGCGAAAGAAAACATCAACCCAACAAAACAAGGGACGTAGAATTTCAGTCCTCCACAAACCAATTATCTAGAAACCAGCTTTAAAACCACAAATAGCAGTCAAGTCAATATGTTTGACATAGTGCCTAGCAACCTTACCACTGAAGGCCCTGCACATTCCAACAAAACTGAAGAATAACTAAAAGACATTAACACAGCCTTTGTGACTATGATTGATGCATGTCCTTAAAGAAGAAATGAATAATTCCTTAAAGAAATATGTGAGAACACACACACACACACAATGAAAGGAAACTAATAAGACAGTTTTGAAAGTTAAAGTAGAATTACAAAGAAATATGAATGAAATCTAGATATAAAAAAATTAGGAACTTTAATAGGAATCACAGTGTTAAGTCTCAACAACAGAATACAAGATATGGAAGAGAAAGTCTCAGGCATTGAAGAGATGATAAAAGAAATGGATAAGTCAGGTAATGAAAATGATAAATTGAAATTGTCCTGGCAACAAAAATAATCTTAGAAATCGGAGACACTATAAAAGTTCAAATTTATATATAAAAAATAGAGGTAGATCAGCCCCACTGTCTCCATGGGTGGGTGCACCCCTTGTGGTCCTGACTTCTTTGCTCATGTTCT
>NC_022021.1:34675122-34679888 GCF_000317375.1 Microtus ochrogaster | reverse complement strand
GAGGAGGCGGAAATTTTTTTAATAAAAAAATAAAAATAAATAAATAGAGGTAGGAGAAATATGCAAATATCACATTCCATTATATGTTGGAAGTATGTTTTCTGGTTTTTGATTTTTATTTTTAAAGGTGATTGCAGTTAAGTGATTGCATGAATCTTGGAAGAGACTTTAAACTGGACTTTAAAACAATTGATGAGACGGAATAGATTATTAGGACTTTCGAAGTTGGAGTAAATGAATTTTGGATTATGATATTGTTACAAGCTTATGGGGGACATAGAGTGGTATATGGTTGTTTGAATGTAATTGGTCCCTATAAGCTCAAAGGGAGTGGCACTATTAGGATGTGTGTTTTTGTTGAAGTTGGAATGGCCTTTATTGAGGAAGTGTGTCACTGCGGGAGTGGGCTTTGAGGTCTCTTTTTCTCAATCTTCCTTCAGTGTGACTTTCCAATGATTTCCCTTTGCCTGCAAGATGAAGTATGGCTAGCATCAGCACCACATCTGTTTACACGCCACCATGATCCCCAATAGGGAAATAATGGACTGAACTTATGAAACTGTAAGCTGCCACCTCAGTTAAATGGTTTCCTGTATAAGAGCTTCTGTGGTCACAGTGTATCTTCACAGCAATAAAAACCCTAACTAAGACAAAGGGTAACTGTAGTCACATTAGAATAATTACTAACTTTTCAATGAAATAGTTGCAAGTAACATCCAAAAAACACATCAGAAAAGTATCCACAATAAACAAGTAGACTTCATCACAAAGGTGCAGAGATTGTATAACACATATACATCAGTAGTCAAAATTACTTATGGGAACAAACTAAAAAACCAAAACCACATTATCATTTCATTAGATTCATTAAAGTTTTTCTTTAATAATCTGACACTCTTTCATGATAAAAAAAATCCTTGGAAATTAGAGGTACAGGTGATGTCAGCTTTAAAAAGGAAGATTAAAAAAAGCCTATAAATAACATCAACTTAAATGGTGAGAAACTCAAAGCAATTCCACTAAAATCAATAATGAGATAAGCCCGTCCACTATCTCCATATGTACTCAATATAATACTGGAATTGTTAGATACAGTCATAAGAGAACAGACGGATATCAATTGTATACATATTGAGAATGAAGAATTTATAATATCATCATTTGCAAATAATATGAAAATATACATAAATGACCCTAAAAATTCTAAATCATAATTGGAATAATTTCAATAAATGTAAAAAATAAGTCCACACCTCATAAACATTTTCAGAAATACAACAAAATAAAAAAATTAACTCACAAAAATCCTTAGCCAAAAATATGCAAATGGCAAATAAACTGAGAAATAAATTAAAGAAATAATATACTATATGATATTGTCAAATATTATAAAATATCTTGGAGTAACCATGCAGCTGAAAGACTTGCATAATAAAAAATTAATGCACTAATAGATAAAATTTAAGACATATTAGTTAATGAAATTATCGCCTATGCTCATGGAGCAGTAGGATTAATAAAGTAAAAATGATCATCTTACCCAAAACAACCTATAGAGGCAATGTCATCCATAGCAAAATTCTAACACAATATTTAACATATCTGAAAAAGACAATTTCAAGGTTAATAATGAAATACATAATCCCAGGATCGCTTAAAAAGTTCTAAATAATAAAAGAATTACTGGAGGTATTTTCATTTCTATCCTAAAATTCTACTACAGAACTACTGTTTGTTTGTTTGCTTTTTTTTCCTTGAGACAGGGTTTCTCTGTAGCTTTGTAGCCTGTCCTGAATCTAGCTCTTGTAGACCAGGCTGGCCTCGAACTCACAGAGATCTGCCTGCCTCTGCAATCTGAGTGCTGAGATTAAAAGTGTGATCTACCACGAGATCCAATGACAGACGTTATGCAGAGAAATAAAGATAGAAAACTTGGAGCACTCAACTCTAAATGGGATGTCTCCATCAAATCCCTCCCCTCAGAGCACAGTGAACTCTGTGGAAGAGGAGGTAGAAAAAGTGTAGGAGCCAGAGGTGATTGTACACACCAGGAGAACAGGGCTCTCTAAATTAAAGGAGTATAGGACATTTGAATCCACAGAGTCTTAAGAAGCAATCATGAGGCCATCATGGGTCTTTTCCATGTCCTCTGTATATACTATGATCATTTTAGAATTTTTATGGTAGGGGATTCCTGAAGGTGTAAATGTGTGGGCTTCTGATACTTATGCCTCCTTTTGGCCCTGTTTCCATTTGAAGGATCACCTAATCCAACTTCCATATGATGGATTTTGGTTTATCATATTATATTTCATATTGTTATGTTAAAAACATCAGCATCATATTTGCACAAAAGCAGATATATTTATAGATGAAATGCAGTAAGACACAGACATAAACCCATGCATCTATGAACACGTGAATTTTAAAAACGATTCAAGAAAAATTACACATTGGGAAAGGACAGCATCTTCAACAAGTTGTGTTCATTAAATTGAATTTCTGTGTATACAATGATGCAGATAAATTCATACTTATAATTATGAACAAAGCTCAATTTCAAATATATCAAAAACTTCAGTATCAGACCAGATGCACAGAATCTGACAGAAACGGGAATGGGGAACTACCTTGAACTCAGTAGCACAGGAAAGGATTTTCTGAAGAAACCGTGATTACCGCAGTCACTTAGATCATCAATTTATTAAATGGAATCTCATAAAACTGAAAATAGCATAGCAAAGAACACCATCATTCAGAGGAGCAACAGGCAAAAGAATTTTTTTTCAATTACACAACTTATATAGTGTTAACATCAAAGTAACATTAAGATCTCAAAAAACTGAATATCAAGAAAACAAATAACACAGTTAAAAATGGTGTTACAGATACAATCAAGAATTCTCAAAAGAGGAAACTCAAATGACTGAGAAACAGGTAAAGAAATATTCAACATCCTTAGTCATGGGGAAATGCAAATTAAAGTTACTTTGAAATTTTTATCTTACTCTATTCTTCATCTTACACTAAAATCATTAAAACAATGAGAGTTCATACTGGTATGGATCTAGAGTACAGGAAACACTCATACATTGCTAGTGGGACTGAAAACTTGTACTGTTGCTATGGAAATCAGTGTAAACGTTCTTCAAAAAAAAGGAGGGGGGGGATTGATCTACCTCAATCCAGTTATATCTTTTCTGGGCATATGCTCAAATGACCGTTCACCAAATCACAGAGACAGTGGTTCATCTCTTTCATTTCTGTGTTGTTCATAATAATCAGAAAATTAAGAAAAAAAAGCCTAGGTGTCTTCAAAGGATGGATAGAGAAAGAAAATGGTGATTTTTGTGATCGATTTACCCAATGGAATATTACTCAGGCATTGGAAAAAACCAAAATCATGAAGTCCATGGAGTAATGGATAAAGCTAATAAAATCATTCTGAGTGAGGTACGCCGGATGAAGGAACATAAATTTGATATGTATTTATGTATATTAGCTGTTAAATCAATCATACCCATGCTGCAATTCATGAAATGACAAAAGTTAGAAATATATTGTATGACTACAGGGCATGGGTATATTTTAATAAGGAAGGGACATAGAGTACATATTTATTGATGGACAGAGATGGGGCAGGATAAGAATGGGAAGATTAAGAGGCAAGAGTGAGGCAGGAGGTGGACCAGGGAGGGTATTCAGAAATATATAGCTAAAATTAAACATCACTTGTTGGAAAGCATGAAAATCAAATTCATCAGAAGCTTCCTCAAATAAGAAGATAATCTAAACTATTTCACCAAATAATGGGGACACAGAGAAACAAATATATATCATATCACCAAATAAAGTTTCCAGTCCTAGGAAAGGACGACTTCTGAGTTGCTGGCTAAAGGGGTCCTGTGCAAATTCTCAAAAAACTCAAGGCTGTTTCTATGAAAATGGTTTGCTTTCTACACACTGACAACATTGAAGGTCAGCTGAGACAACACCTGTACAACTCACAGAACTCACAACAGTTGAGTTGGTGTCTATAAAGAGCCTTTACAACTGAGGGTTCATGTCTTGGTACAGGAAGGTACTCAGCACAGTACCAAAAGAAATGGAAACACCAAGCCATCTGTAATATTCAATATGCAATGTCCTATTACAAAAAAAGCTAGTGTAATGGTGGCACAAAGTTTTTGGAAGTAACTAACCAATAGCTTATATGACCTCAGGCCTACTCCATGAGATGGAACCCATACCAAGCAGTTTGGGTGACTGAGAACCTGATAAACTAGATAGCTCATTGAACTAGGATTAAAAACTAAACAATACTGTTCCACTAAAAAAAAGTAGAAATAATCATAATCATTTCCTCCTGCTGTTAGATCAGTGCGTAGCAAGCCAGCATGAGAGAAGCCTCCTCCTGCTTCAAATACAGTGACTCTTCACTAACCAAAAAGAAGTATGACGGAGACCTTGGAACATTCATCCCTAAAAAAGATATTGTCATCAAACACCTTCCCTCAGAGCTAGGGTCACTATGAAGAAGTGGCAGAAAATATTAAGAGCCAGAAAGAATAGAGGACACCAAGGAAAAAAAGACTCTCTAAATCAACAGGAGAGAAGCACACATGAACTCAAAGAGACTGAGGCAGCATGTGCAGGATTTGCTTGGGTCTGCACCACATGGGTAAATAGAGCTAAGAGGAAAAGTGGACACATGTCCCTAGCCCTAACCCAGAATATGCCTTCAACTGAAAAATCACTTGAACTCA
>NC_022021.1:34665271-34675022 GCF_000317375.1 Microtus ochrogaster | reverse complement strand
ACACACACACACACACACACACACACACACACACTCACAGTAAGAGAGAGAGAGAGAGAGAGAGAGAGAGAGAGAGAGAGAGAGAATAAATTATAGACATTTTTGAAAGGACCAAATAAAATCACAAAACTTAAATGAAGAAATTATAATTAATGCTTGTCTTTTGCTAGAGATAAGAATGAAAGCAATGGCATAAATGAAATTTGGTTAGGTCATATCAAGTAGTCTATACAATGGTGAAGTTGAGATTTTAACTATAGATGGTAATAGTGACAGAATGAAGTAATACTCAACTACAAATGCATATACATGCTGGAAAAAAAACAATTCTTATTTTTGGCATTTCTTTGTTCTGCTTTTTGCTGTGGAATCCAGTTGTTACAAAGTCCATAACATGTTAAGTGTTTAATGTGCTTAGAGATACCTTATTATTACTTTATAGAATTACAAATTACTCAAGATGCCAAACGCAAAATTTTTTGATGTGTCTGCCTTATTATGTCTTCTCTGTCTATTAACTCATTGCATCATTACAGCATAACTGATCTCCATTTAATCAATAAGGAGAGAAAATTAAAGGAAATTAAACAATTTGCCTAAAGAGGCAGCCATTTCAAGACACAGTTTTTGTTATAGTGTTTCTCAAATTTTCCATTAGAAAACTTAAATGAGACAGTCTCTAGAATAAATAAAATTATATTAAATGTGCTAAAAGGTTTATATATAGGGATAGAATTTATATTATTTTGTTTAAAAATCTAGATTTAAAATTGCAAGCCTATTAAAATTTGATTATTATTTCAAAATATTTTCTTAAAATATATTTTCTTGGAACATAGACCTCTATGCAAAAAAAATGAAAACTTATTTTTTGAAAAAAAAATAATGCATACACAACCCATGAGGGTTTTAAACTTTTGTTCTTCTTTATTAATTGTAGGAAGTATTATCCAATTTCTTGGAAATAAAGTGAATATATCACTTTATAAAATCAAAGGCAATACCTAAAAGACACTTGGGTTTAATTTTTAACAAATATTGAATTGCAGTATTTTTGTTAATTTATAGTGAAACTTCTGTAAGAAAAATTAATCCATGGAAAAGGGTTTTGAGTCTACCTGAAGGTCAAATACAGAAGGCTGAGAAAAACCAAAAATATTGATTTGAAGAAGAAGAATAAATAACAAATTGATTAAGAGGCCTTTATGAAAGAGCTGGAGCAAATGTTTGGGCTTTGGTTCAGTCTTTGGTAATTTGTTTTGCCATCCAGCCTGGGATCAACACTTTCTTCTGAGACCTGGAGCCTGAATATTTGTTAGCTGCCCAATTTGTTCTGAAAATGTTAGCTCTCAGGGGGAAAACTAGCCTTTCAGACCCATCTCTGTCTCACATTAGTGTCTGGTTGTCACCGTATGTATATTCTCAGAGTTGACAGAAGATGATGTGATGTCCCCTAATTAGGATAGAAGGGATGTCAGAGGCTGAACTCTCTCTCCTCTCTCAGACTTGCACAGCACTTGGTCAGTAAAACATTGCAGATCGAGGGAATATTTGCAACTGTGATTATTATACAGAGCCCTAAAATCTTATTAAGAAAATCATACTTAAGGAAATGTGAGAAGTAATTATAAACTACCTTTGGTGACACTGGCTTGAAAAAACAGTACTTTTCTTCTTTCTTGTTGTGATGAAGCTACTTCAATCTCCATGTTAATGTGCTTTACACTTTGAAGCTCTCCCTGTGCTGCAATGACACCTACATCTGGAAAACTCACAGAAATGTATGCTCAGTGCTGTCAGTGGCACAGTGACACCTCCTTTACATGCGCTTTGCTTTTTAGAAAAATATGAAAAGAAAACTAATTAAGTCCTAACTTAAGAATTTAAAGATAATCGTAGTCCTCAAATCTACAATGATTTACGTACAAATAATATATAACACCATCATTAGTAAATTATATTTTAAAAGTTTCTGTCCTTAGTAATATATATCCTGTAACTTTAAATTACTTAATGATGTGAATATTCATAACATTTTTGATTTGCCAATTAAATTATGGCCTAAGGATTTAAATAACATTTCAATGGAAAGATGCACAAATGACTAAGAGGTGTATGGAAAAATAATTAACACCATGAATAATAATGAACAGGCTGGTCAGAACTGTGAACAGGTATCACATCACACCTGTTAGAAATGAAAAGTATCAAAATTATAAAAGGCAGCTAGTACTGGAAAGCATGTACAAAAAATCTGAATGCTTTAGCATTATTGGTGGAACTTTAAAAAGGTATAAGCTTTAATATACAATATATAAGTTTCACAAATTATAAATATGATTTTCATATAATCCATTAATGACACTTCTTGTTATTAAGCCAATTAATTGAGTCTAAATTCGACCATAGTTGCAGTAATATTCACAGTACACAAATTAACCAGGAACTTAAATACATATCTATAAACTAAGAAAAAGAAAGTGAAGTATTTATATGGAAGTAGAAACCATTCAGCCTTGAAGAATCTGGATTATATGATTGAATGGATTAACCTTGATGAAGTGGATAAAAGCCATTTCCTGAAAGACAAGAATGAATGTTCTCCTATGCACATGGAATGTATGAGTACTCATGAGTTAAAGTTAGGGACGGTGTTAATGAGGACAACGGATGGACAATCTTGAATAACTAAAGAGTTGATAGAGTGTTTCATTTTCAGTTTATTTTGATATTATATGTAACTGCATTTTCCCCCTTTATTCTATTCCATAGTAACCCTTCCATATTGCCCCCTTGCTTTATTTTACATTTAAATTTTAAAATCATGGCTTCTTTTTACATTGTTCTATTCACATATATTCCTAACACATATATTCCTACATATAACTTTCTCAGTTTATGTAGCATTGCATGCATTATGTTGTCAGCACTGTTCAGTTGATATTGGATAACCAACCAGTGTGCTCTTCTTTGGGGAAGACAATTTCTCCCACTCTTACTAATTCCTGGCTACCTGTTTCCTATGTGAATGAGACTTTGTGGGCTTTCTCCCCAACACGCTTTTGCATATTGATGTCTTTGCTTAGCTCAAGCTTAGGCACTAAATTTTGTGAGACTTTATAAGTGCAGTTTCTTGCATTAATCAGAGAAAACTCCCTGATCTACTGGGTCTTACAATATTCAAGCCCCCCTTCTCAGCATTTCTTGAGCCTAAGGTAGAGGAATTGTTTTCTGGGTGGATGATTGGTCTTAAGCCCTCTACATTTTGATTACATATGTCTGCAATGATCTCTGTCTGCTTTGTAGAGCTTTCTTAATGAGGGGTGAGGACTACACTCATCTGTAGCTAAAAGGACAAATAATAATAGTGTAGTTAGGGATTAAACTGGGTATGTCGATTGACATATATCCTCTTTTAATTAAACATAGTAAAGTTCAAGAGATTTATCATACAAGGTTGTACATATTATCAAGGATAAATATTTTTTTAATTATGCTGAGAGGGAAGATTCATTCTTCCCCCTCCAATAATAATATATAAGTCTCCAATAATAAAATATAAATAGTAGAAATATTTAAAAATATTTAATAAAAACATGTGAAACCTTTCTACTTATTCCTGATATTAATAATAGATTTTATACTGAATTATTTTTCACTGTATAAAATCACTAACAGGCATAATTTCATAAAAACAAACAAGAAAAATTCAAACTCTAAACTGCCACTGTAAATTTTCCTTAAATAATCAGGTTATTTTATGAAGATGTATGATTTTATAAAACTATTAGGAGAACATTTGATATTTACAATGCAGGTGTAATCATACAAGTCTCTGTATTTTCAAACATTAAGGGATATATATGTCATAGAAATAATAGATAGATAGATAGATAGATAGATAGATAGATAGATAGATAGATAGATGATAGATAGGTAGACAGACAGACAGATAGATATTGATAAGTCCTTTTATAAAATTACTGAAACCTTGAATGAATTTTCTGAATACGAAATGATTTCTCAAATGTGGTTTTATTGTTACTCCTTTGGAAAACCTAAATTAATATGAGTATTAAAATTATTTGTTCCTCTTTTAAAAAATATCAAAACATAGACTCATTCTTACTCTTCGATGCATTTTCATCATAATCATTAAACACACTAAACTTTTTATTAATTATATTACTTAATAAATTAAGAGGATACTTCTGCAACATTCCAAAGATTGATTTGTTAAATAGTTGCTCATAATATATTGTGAAGATTTCCAGTAGTCTATTATTTCCTATGAAGAAGATGTGAGTTTTTTAAATTTAATTTTAGTCAATAGAGAAACCCTGAATCATGGGTTAGAATGTCTCTATAACTCAGAAGATTTTGCAACTGTAAACCAAAGAACTTATCATTTCTATAAGATTGGAAATGAAGTATTACAGCATGACTTTGGTTAAACTTTTTTGCTGAATTATGCATTATTTTCAATATGGTTCTGAAGAAAACATTACACCGTAGGGCAAAAGGATCCTGTTGCCTAGTTATCTTGCAGAATTGGGGCAAAAGTTAATTAAACAAAAGTCATGTTATAATATTTTCACTACTTACATTCTTCATATGTTATTTTGTTTTTAATTAACTTTCAGAACCCTAAAGCAAAAATATAAAGTTTTTTCTCTCAAAAATGTTATTATTACTAAGCAATGTATATGGCCTTTAGTTCTTTTCATCTAATACATTCAAGCGAGTAATTCGAATCCATTTTAGAGTAGATTTGTTAAAATTGAAACATTTTTCTTATGTTCAAACAGGAATGAAAAGTTCAGAATTGCACAAATAAATAAAATGTTGACTATTGCTTTTCAATAAGAAGTAAATAAACAAAATGTTGTCTATTGCTTCTTACATTTGGGAAGCTACCTTTTCATGCCTCATTCTTACACTTTAGGTCTAAGACCCATTTAAGAGATAATGTTACCTTTGTCAAGGTAAGGGTTAACTTTCCCCATCCTCTACTATTGTGACATAACTGTTTTGGAAAAGTATTTGATTACTACTTTTTTTGCTTATTTGGTGTGTTATGGAATATGTGCACATATTTAATGATATAAGGGTGGACATGTGAAGGTCAAGAGACAAGTAGGATTCTGCCCTTCAAACATGTGAGTCCTAATATGTGGAATTCGGGTTTTCAGGATCAACAACAATTGCCTTTAACTGTGGAGCCTTTTCTAGAGCATTATAGTGGTTTTTTTGAATATCCATAAATAATTATGAATATATATGTTTTATTTCATGTGTTATTTGTATATGAATGCCAATAATATAGTGCTAGAATCATGATGATTTATTTATACTTGAAATAGCATAGTGTGTATCTTCAAATTTGTTTTTCTATTTAAGACACATTTTAATTTATTTTGCATAATTGAAATATTTCTAATCAGCTATTAATAAATTTAAATAAAACTATACTTTTCTTTAGCATTGAGTATGATCTTACTCTGCAAAACTATTTAAATGATAACCCTTCCAATATTTCATTTAATAACATAATTACATATTTTAGGTATACTAAATATATTTTCCAATGAAGCTGAAAATAAAAAAAAACAGCCTTTTGTACTTAGTATGAACATGCAATAAGTTGCTGTGTTATAAGTATAGAATGTGAAACAAATGATGACTCTAAGGTCTCTTGTAGTTTTACCTGTGGAAAGGATGAAAAAAATGGTACTGTATTTAGAAACAGAAAATTTAACAGAAATATCTACTCTTAAAAAAATCAAAGAAATACAAATATGAAATATTCAATGAACAATAGGAGATATCATACCATTAAAAGAAGAAGAGTCATGCAAATTAGAAAAGTTTGAACTCACAAAGTCATAATACAGAACAAGAAAGATGAATATGTCAAAACTTTTATAAGAAAAAAGCACATTTGATAGGTATGGGACTCATATAAAAGAAATAAGAGTAACCAGAATATAGTATATACAACTTTGAAATTGTCAAAGTATAAGTCTAATTAGCAAAGACCATGTAGCTTTCTCTAAAGAAACTAAAAACAGATACAACAATGTTTTCTCAGTGTAGCATGATAAGGTTGATATTGACTATTTTGTACAACGGATGGGAATCATACCACACACTTTCATATGCATGACTTCTCTGCCTATGAGTTTATAAATGTCCCAATCTATAGTTGAGTTTATGGTTTAGTCAGAGGGCTTCCCTTTAACATTTAAAGTTCCATGTTCCATCCATACTAATTATAATCATATCTTATCTAAGAGAAAGCATTGATATTTATTTTCCATTACTAGAATTACGCTACTAGAATTACATAAAACATATTATATATGAATAAGCAAACTCACTTTGCAAGTTTGATATTGCTCATCATTTTTGATCAGTTATGAACACATAGAAAACATCAGTCAATGGCACTCTAAATTTATAAATGCTTCCAATCCGACGTGTTATCTACAATCTTCATTGTCTAGTTTTGATTTTCCACAGAGATTTTATAAATTAAAGAAACGATTTCAGCATGGCTGCAGTGATACTCTACAATTGAATGTTTAGTTTCTACTTTCATAATTTAAAAGTAAATGTAGTGAAACCTAAGTTAGATATGCAAGTGTATTATTACTTTATGTAAAAAAGAAGTCCACTTGGTAGAGGAAAATATCTGTGGTTTGAAGGAAGAGTTTCATTCTGAAGTAGATTTCCGACTGACTAGGAACAAGGAACACTTTCTGTACTGTCAAGTCATTCCATTCCACTGCCTTGATGTAACTTAAAATACAGTCAAGAGCTCAGAGCCCTGTACTTAATGGCACACAGTGATGAGTTGATAGCTCAAGTACTGAGCCTTAGAGTCACTCTCTTTTTTTTTCTTACTTATTTTTTATTCATAATCATAAACTTAACTCTGCAATCCAGCTAGACTTGAAGGGAAATGAGGAAAATATGGAACCCAAAGAACTTCAGTGAGAGCAGAGATTACAGGGTACTGCGTGTAGATGGGGCTGGGGTGCTCTCCTGAGCTACAGAAGGAATGGTCTGGTGGGTAAGAAGCCGGAAAGTCAAAAGAATTAAAGTTGTCCACAGTCGGAACTGGTGATCTTCTTGCTGGTCTTGCCATTCCTGGACCCAAAACGCTCCATGGCTTCCACAATGTTCATGCCTTCTTTCACCTTCCCAAAGACCACATGTTTGCCATCCAGCCACTCAGTCTTGGTAGTGTAGATAAAAAACTGGGAACCGTTTGTGTTTGGTCCAGCATCTGCCATGGAGAAGATGCCAGGACCTGTTTGCTTCAGGATGAAGTCTCATCCTCAAATTTTTCTCCGTAGATGGATCTGACGCCAGTGCCATTATGTAGTGTGAAGTCACCACCCTGGCACATGAATCCTGGAATAATCCTGTGAAAGGAAAAACCCTTATATCCAAATCCTTTTTCCCTTTGAGGACATTAAAGAAAAGCTTAGTAAAAAGGATTGTTGTGGAATATTATTTTAAGATGTGTTACATTTGTTTATGTTATGGAATAGTTGTTTAATGATGCAAAGATGTGTTGCATTCTTTTATGTTGCAGTTGTATAGCTTTGTGAAGTGATATAATTTTGATTTTCTATAACAAACACCTGATTTGTCTAATAAAGAGCTTAATGGCCAATAGCTAGGCAAGAGAAGGGACAGTCAGGGCTGGCAGGCAGAGAGAATAAACAGAAGGAGAAATCTGGGAAAAGAAGATAAGGGAGTAAAAAGAGAATGGGGGAGGTCACCAGGGGCCAGCCACCCAGCTTCAGAGCAAGCCACAGAATAAGATGTAAAGAAAGGTATGTAGAATAGATAAAGATAAGAGTCCAGAGGCAAAAGGTAGATGATCTAATTTAAGAAAAGCTGGCTAAGCCAGGCAGTGCTGGAGGATGCCTTTAATCCCAGCAGAGGCAGGCATTTCTCTATGAGTTCAAGGCCAGCCTTGTCTATGAGAGCTAGTTCCAGGACAGACTACAAAGCTAAAGACAAACCTGTCTTATAAAACAAAAATAAAACAAAAACAAACAAAGAAACAAAAAACAAAAGGCTGGAAACAAGTCAAGCTAAGGCCAGACATTCCAAAGAAAAAAATAAGCCTCTTTGAATTTATTTGGAAGCTGGATGGCAGGTCCCCAGAAAGAAGGTTAGCAAAGAGTAGGCAAAATATTGCTCTTTGGACATTAACTTGATGTGCTGGCATGTATTTAAAAAGCTATCTCAAGTGAACAAGAATTTACATATTTTTCTACATAATTCCTGCTCTCACCAAACCTTTTGCACTCAAAGTGACAAGTTAAGAATAGCAGAAGGAAGTAAGTGCTAGAAATGTAGTTAAATGAATCATAAGTGGGTCCTTTTAAAAAATCAGTTCTAATGGTTACTTAACCTACACATGACTTCATTCATCCTACACAAAAATAAGGATAATATTTATTATTCATAAAACTTTTTAATATGTCACCTCATTAATCTTCTACTCCTCTCTGTGACCCAGAGCTATAAAAAAAAACATAGATAAATTACAAAAACTTCAAGACTGGCACTCAATTTTAGATATAGAAGCTGATATACCCAATGGCTTGAAATATTGCTATTTCAAGCTGTTAGAGGAGTTGCAATCTTTCACAAGCTAGAACTGAACATTCTGGAATGTTGCCACATTAAAGTTCCTAAAAATATAGCGATAGCATATAAGGACAGACTGAAGAAGTAAAATCTTTATGCGGTTGCCGCTGCACCGCAATATGGATTTTGAATGGCAGGAGTGTTAAGTGCATTTGCTTTAATGAAGAAGTTCGAAATGGCCTCTTAACAACCTTTCGTGGATAGCACTCCTTTCCAACGGCCCTCACTCTGTCCTTGAGAGTCACATGATGCATGTGACAAAGAATTTTCCAGAGTTAAGAGAGGATTAGATGAAGGAAATTAATTAAAACTCCCTTGCAACATTTTCCCCTGGAGCTATTCAATAGGCTGAAGCGCTGTGGCAGAGTACTATTCTCTCAATAAATCTACTCATTAAATAACTCAATTGTGTTTAAACACATATCCTCATTTTCTAATTAGACTACAATTTTTCTTCATGTATTTTTATGCTGAGTCCTGCAAGTCATCACTACCTCCATGATTTTTTAATTACAAGTTAGCTTTTCCTAATAAGACTCTCACTATGTAAGCTTCCGAGTACATCTGTTGATCAATTTGAAAACTGAATGTCATTAAGAAAACCACATTGGACTATTTTAAAGACAATGGTTCATCTGATCTTAAATATATATGTAAATGTATAATTTCCTAAATATTAGATATATATGTAACTTTATAATTGCCTAAAACTGAACCCATAGTTACGAGTTGTGTATGATGAAATTAGTCAGAGTACATGTCCACAGTTCATCTGAGCCCCCAAGGTCCCTAAGAGCAGAAGGAGGGAGAAGATGAGCAAGGAAGTCTGGACCGCGACACCCACTGAGACTGTGTGCCTGTTCTAATGGGAGCTCACTAAATCCTGCAGGACCGGGACTGAATGAGGATGCAATCAAATTGGACTCTGAATGTGGCTGACAATGGGGGCTGACTGAGAAGCCATTGATAAAGGCGCTGGGACTTGTTTCTACTGCATGTACTGGCTTTTTGGGACCCTAGTCTATTTGGATGCAAAGCTTCCTAGGCCTGGATGTAAGGTGGAGGTTAGACTTCCCAC
>NC_022021.1:34663680-34664838 GCF_000317375.1 Microtus ochrogaster | reverse complement strand
AAAGAAAAGAAACAAAGAAAGAAAGCCTAGTGGTTGTAGTTATTGATCGGTTATGACTTCTTAGAATTTTTTTCTTTAAATTCTCAGAACTGCAATTTACCGTTTTGAATCAATATTATTTAATATTTAATGCTTTTTAATATCAAAGATATTTCAGTATGAAACTGGCACTGATACTCTTTTAATTCTAGACTTGGAAGTTCAGAAACCTGTGAATCTTTGTAGTCTGCTTGCCATTCAACTTGGTATAACTGACAAACTCCATAAATTAGAAGACCATGCCTCTCACAAATATGATCAGAAAAATTGTGAAGCATCTGAGGAAGAAGACAAACACATTCATAAATATGTGCAGCTAAAATCGCAATTTCTATGACTTAATCATTTATAAGATATGATAATATCCAGAAGTAAAAAGTTGTAGTTCTTAAAAAATATACTATGTAACTATAACAATGTTATGTAAAAATAAAATTGTGCCCTATGATTATGACATGACTGTTGTACTGTGACTTCACAGAAGCTACTGTTAATGACCCAAGACCTCTGCAACATCAAGTCAGTTAAAATTTTCAACATGGATTGGGGAGGAGATCTGAGGTCCAACCCCTAGCTAAGGAAGGATCTGAAGTTGACTTCTTGGGGAGGGAGAGTTACCTACTTGAGGAATGTGGCAACTGCTAGGTTTTATATTCCTCAGAAGATAACTCCAGTGTATGGCAATGTGGATAGCACTATAGGACTACGTGAGCTATCTCTAAATAAATAAACGAATATGCTATTATGATGGCAGTTAGTGAAAATGGAGTGGGAGTTTATGGACATAATAAAGATACACTGCATATGTTGCCACTGCCCACAGATGTGAGGCCATTCACCTTGACTAAAGTTCAAAGAATTTGAACTGATTTTTGCTTTCTTAAAGTTGTTGACAACAGGTGTGGTTACAAACAAGAGATATTGACCTAGGGTGTGATTAATTAGTATTTTCAATATAGAGGTGGAGCTGCTCTTCCTCGACCAAAGATGGGAGAATTCAAGCCTATTATGTTAATGAAGTCTGTTGCTTCTCCCTTCCACTTTTGGAATGAAGTATATAGGCATGTGAAAAATAACCATGTACAAATGAAGTTTTCACTGAATTTCTCTCCCAATGTT
>NC_022021.1:34645512-34662139 GCF_000317375.1 Microtus ochrogaster | reverse complement strand
TGCCCTCTTTTGTAATAATACCTGAGCTTTAGGTATAAGAGTTGTAATCTAAATCTATACACTTGGAATGAGATTCACAGCTCAGAGTTTGGATTGGCTGTCATTGTTTTTTTTTTTCAGCCTCTATTTCATCAAAGAGAAGTTTTCTTGATACAGGGTCACAAATGCATTTGTCCATAGAAAGATTGGAAGCCCAATATGCAAATAATAGACAGTCATGCAAATGTTAGACAGTCAGAGTAGTTTCACTTTCTTATATGGATTTTTATCATAAGACATTTATCATGCAATTTTTATCATATTCTACAAGACATGGAATACGCAGATTAATTGCATCAGTGATTAATTCTGAGTTACCACTTAAATAATAGGGTCACATCAAGGAAAGAATTAAAGAACTACCCCTTTGGAGTCCATTTCCTCTGTCTTATCTGCCTGACTGAAGGCGGTTTCATTGGAAATACGTCCTATATCTGTGTCTATACCTGTTTGTGACTGTGTGTGTCTCTGCCTGTCTGTCTGCCTATTATTGTCTTTTCTCTAACAAAGAGTTTCCCTGTCTTTACTGATCCACATAGAATACATCTTATGGAAATGAATGAGGTATGGTTTACAGAATCCTTTCACAACAGATTATGTCATTGACTGCAACTGACCTACTAACCCAGATAACAGAGTTTTACAAACATCACTTTTTATCAAATCAATATCCAAATGTTATGTTTAACACATATGATGCAAAATTATAGAAGATTACTTTCAACCTCTTTATTCAATGATTTCAGCAAATGATAGACATGCATTGTTCTGGGTCAGGGACATGAAAGACTACATAATTTAAGATAATGGGTATGCATAAGCTTAGGATGCAAAATTTTGTCACAGGGAAATTTCAAGGCCAGTAATGACAGCTGTTACATTTTAATATTAAAATCAAATAAGAGGAATGGGTTAAGTATACAGTAGGATAGCAGTCTTAAGTCTTAAGTAACCTTAAGGTGAATTATAAACTTTGGCTGTGAGATTCATCAAAAGTTCCAATCTCTCAGAATATAAGAGATTTTTAATGACAGTGTTTACCAGCGGTTAGGTTTGTAGTGGATAGTGAGCAAGTGAAATATTTATTATAAGTATCAAGTTACAGATACAAATAAGACACATTTCTGTTATGTTATTATATTAGTAGCATAATTAAATAAAACTGTATTCTGCTAATTTCAATACACATGAGAAATATATTGCAATTTGGGCCTTAAAAATGATGAAATTTTAGGTAAAATACACCTGTATCTTAGTAAAATATAACATAATATGCACATATTTAAAAATTGCATTACTATAGTAATGATATTCATAATTTTTTATTTGGATCACACTACTATAAATTTGATTGAAATAATATAATATCACATGCTTATGAAGGAATCTCTGCTTATAAGGAAATCCTACTATGCTTTAAATTACACATTTTTTGATCGAAAAGGATTAGCCCAGCTGGGGAAGTAGGATAACTCACTCAGCTAACAGAATGTTCTAACGATTGTGTGTGTTCATATTGTCAGGATCCACGTGTAAAGTCAGATTTAACATTACACAACTCTAATCTGAATATGAAGGAAGCAATGACAGGCAAATTTCTGCAATTACCTGTCCAGACAACCTAGCTAATAGTTGAGCTTCAGGTTTAGTGACAAATCTACTCTCCAAACAATAAGTTAGAGAGAAAGTAAATACTCAAGACCCAACTGGATGTCCACACACAAATGGATGCCTGTGCAAATGTATATGCACACAAACATGCCTGTGCACAAGCACATACACACAGATATATAACACACAGGTAGAAATAAAATGAATGATGAATAAAATATTTTCTTAAATGGTTTACCGCTGAAAAATATATTCCTGATAAGATTATCTTAAAAAAACTTACTTAAATTAAGAGTATTATATACAAACCATATTTTGAAGACATTTTAAAATATTAATCAGAACATTTCTACTGGATCTCAGGACATAATTTGGGCATCCATAGTTTCATGAGCCTGTATGAAAAAATCAATATCTTACTTATTATGAAAGGAAAAGTTTGATCACACAATATAGAGAATGATCAAATGTCATAAACATGTAAAAATGACAATTAGAAAGAAAATATCTGAGAGGCATTCAACACTGCATTTATTGAGGCAATTGCATTTTTATTCTTTTTATTTTAATTAGTACATTTTATTAATTTATATTAAAGTTGCTAGTTGAAGCACTCTCAAGTAGAATTATTACAGATTCTAAAACACTGATCTCTTCCTCATCTTCAATACTATCTCTCCAATCAATTTAAAAAAAATAAGGCACAAAATACATTTGTATTGCTTTTAAAACCTGTAGATAAAATCTAAACGTCACAACTTCATATAAAAGGCCAGTGATGACAGTTTGTGGTTTTCTGATGCTAATCTGACAGACTAATGACTGTTAGTTTACGTCTCTTCCTGACCTTGTTTCTCTCTCTCCCATGTCTTCTCCTCCTCTAACAACTTTTCATAATTCTTTCACCTTTTTGCCCAGAGGAAAATAATGTGACATTTTAAAATATCACGTAATATATGTTATAGTTTTGCTAAACATCTCTTACCAGTTTGAAGCAAGAGATTTATAATTCAGATTTTCATCAGAAAGGGGAAAAATCAACACCATATGTTGTACTGAACTCTATGCAGCTGCTGCTACAACAGTTTAATATCATGTGAATAGGAAGGCATTCATTTTTTGTATGACATATAGAATTATGGCTTCTCTTAAATGTGATTTTTAAAAAAATATTAAGATTAAAATATAAGACAGTCTAGTGAAATGAAATAACTTAGAATTTTTCAAGTCCATATTTAGAAAAGATAGTTCTTTCTGAATCATTGGCCAAATGAGTATCTATAACTGAAATTAAAATAGCCAACTACTCTTGAAACTATACTAGAAAAGGAAATTCAGAGAAGAATGTTCTCTATTAATGCATCTCCTCTAGAAATCTCAACTTTATTGCAATGTGATTTTTGCCTAAATATCAATCTACTTGGCACTTTTATTACAATTCTGCAAATGGAAAGAGAGCAAATGAACCATTTGAGGCTTTTATATCCTTGGTATAATCATGTTTCTGTTTTTCATTCAATGATAGTCAATTTTTTTATGCTCTCTAGCATAAAACATTCTTGAGCATTAATGATCAGCTAGGCTAAGAGCCTGAGATTGTACCCAGTGCTCATTTATATTACAATGTACACAATGTCACAACAAGCTATTTATAAGCCTTAGTTGAGAAGTTAGACAATAATACCCTATTGTAAAACCTTGAATATTTTATACACTGTTTATGGGCCAACCACATATGTGAAATAAATACAACCATCACAATTTATCTTTAGTTATTGGATTTAAAATAAGAGTCTTAGTAGAGGAAGAAAATCTTTTGCAACCACTATAAAACAAGAGAGTAATTTTGCTTTTAAATGTGATTCTTCACAGAAAAATTGCATGCTTTTAGTCAATTCAAAAGATGTCCTTCATGATGATGAGTAATTGTCTGAGATTTTTCATATATACACAAAAGAGCAGTCTTATAATAAGAACAATCAAAGAACTCTATTTGTGACAGAATTGATACTGGAGGCTATTTTACTTTTAGTGAAGAATTATAAGTACCTTACATATATGAATAAAAAAATCAGTCACAGCATATTCTCAAAATGTTATAAAATGTAGTGCAACAAAATATATTAGTGCAGCAAAAGAAGTATTTTATGGATAGAGATGCTTTTTCAAAAGGAAGTATACAAAACATTATTTACAAAAACTTTCAAACAGACATATCACATTATTAAACTATATAACACAGACCATATGGACATTTTAAAATGTGAAGCATAAATCTTTGCTAAAACTCAGTAATTATGATTTACCATTCAAAATAATCTGAATACAAGTTAACTCATTAGTTTCAAAGATACTACTTGTGATTCAGGAACACACATGTACTTCAGTAAAAAATAATAATTTTCTAAAAAACATAGAACTCTTGAAAAACATTTCAAAAGCATTGTGGAAAGAAATGACATGTTATTAGTAGTTGTCAATAGCCAGAATGATTTACAAATGTAGTGCAGTCATCACAAAATTTCTTTTATTTCCTTATTCAATTATTGTCAAGGTGATGCCTGAATTTCTCTGATATACTAGAAACTGTAAATGGAGGTCTCTTTCCCCTCCTCTAGTTCTGGAATAACCAATCTGAAGCTTAATATTAAATAAAAATGTTTGGCTGAAGTCTCAGCATTATTATTAGCTAGGTATTACATTTAAATTAATCCATTTCTATTCACCTGTATCACCTGTGACCCATTGCTTACCGGTGGTGCTCTGGAATGTTGTTCTTTGGACAGCTGAATGGCAGATCTTTTGGCTCTGCCTTCTTTTTCCTATCTTACGTTGTCCTTCCCTACTAGCTATATTCTTCTCTGCCATAGGCCAAAGCAGCTTTATTTATCAACCAAAAAAACCACATATTCTCAAATTACAGAACATAATACATCAAAAAAAAACAGTAGAAACAAACATTTTTAAGATAATAAATATTTTAATTACTGACATTGTAAAATTTCAAAATTAACCCAGAACTGTCATCTTACACTATGATATGCTGGTCTACAAATACAACACTAAAATAGAATTGAGTCTAAAAATCAATATTAGCAAATATCTGCTCATTTATAGCAAGTTTGTTCTTATAATTCTATAGGGATTAATAGAATTTTCTACAAAATTAATAAAAACTAGGTATTCTCACAGTCATTGTAGATGTTCTATTTATCTGCATATACATTAAAACTAACTCATAATTTTTATTTACCTAAATTGAGATATGAGGAATGTAATATAAAAAAGTCTACAGGATATATTAATTATAGCTTTGGATTAAGCAATGATTATTTCTAGTAATACAGAAATAATAATAATACAGAAATAATGTTTGTTGTCATAAAATATTTAGTATTATTATTTTTGTTGTTATTTTTTATTTTTAAAAATTTTATTGATTTTTTATTGAGCTCTACATTTTTCTCTGTTCCCCTCCCTGCCTCTCCCCTCCCCCTTCAACCCTCCCTCAAGGTCCCCATGCTCCAAATTTACTCAGGATATCTTGTCTTCTTCTACTACCATGCAAATTAGACCTATGTATGTCTCTCTGAGGGTCTTCGTTGCGATCTAGATTCTCTGGGCTTGTGATTTTTTAACTGGTTTTCTTTGCTTTATGTTTAAAAACCACTTACAATTGAGTACATGTGACAATTGTCTTTCTGGGTTTGGATTATCTCACTCAGAATGATGCTTTCTACCTTCATCCATTTGCCTGCCAAACTCAAGATGTTGTTATTTTTTCTGCTGTGTAGTACTCCAGTGTGAAAATATACCACATTTTCCTCATCCATTCTTCCATCGAGGGACATTTAGGTTGTTTCCAGGTTCTGGCTATGACAAACAATGCTGCTATAAACATAGTTGAGGACAAGTCCTTGTGGCACGATTGGGCATCCTTTGGATATATATACACAAAAGTGGCATTACTGGGTATTGAGGAAGGTTGTTTTCTAATTTTCTGAGAAATCACCACACTGACATCCAAAGGTGCTGTTCCATCTTACACTCACACCAGCAATGCAGAAGTGTTCCCTTTACCCCCAAACCTCACGAGCATAAGTTGTCATCAGTGTTTTTGGTCTTGGCCCTTCATACAGGTATATGATGGAATCTCAGAGTTGTTTTGATTTGTATGTCTCTGATGACTAAGGATGTTGAGCATTTCCTTAAGTGTCTTTCTGTCATTTTAGATTCCTCCGTTGAGAGTTTTTTGGTTTAGGTCTGTACTCTACTTTTTTATTGGATTATTTGTTCTTTTGATGACAAATTTCTTGAGTGAACATAATATATTTTAAGCAGTGCATGCTGACTATAAAAAGAACACCTGCAATTCAAAAGATACCAATCCAATGTGCTGGGGGGGGAGGAGCAAGAAGCCTTATGTCACTAAGCACATTCCCTTAAATAAGACTTTGAACATCATTATCTTCTTTATTCTTTGTGCTTCCTGCCTAATGGCATAAGCAGCTGATAAATTAATTGCTGCACAAATTTTAACCATTGACTTACAATAGTAGGCAATTATGTGGTGGAATGGCACTACTGATTGTGTCAATATGAATTAAACTTTATTTAAGTTTACAGATATCTCATGTAATTGTTCTTTAGTTAGATAAGCTGATTTAAACTTCAAGAGCATGGGTGTAAACTCCAGGAGTCACTGTTTCCAAAACCTTGTAATTCGAAATATTTCTTTTTTTTATTTTTCACATGTGTTTCATGTTGTAATTTCAGTGATACATATGACAATGAGATGAATGCAAGGGAACCCAAGAAGAAGTATGAAAAACAAATACCGAGTATTTTGAGAAAGCAGAAATTCATAAGATAGGCAAAAACCAAACACTCTAATATTCTATAGGAAGAAACTTCAGCATTCAGATTCCTACCATAACGTGGGAGAGAATTTAAAATGAGCAATATTGAGAAAGAAAGCAAAAATGTCCAGGAAGTATATCCAGTTTTACATTGTGTGAAAAGGACCAGGCTAAGAGTCATTTGATAGTTGAGTGATGCTGGCACATGCCTTTATTCCCAGCATGTGTGAGGCAAAGGCAGGTGGATCTCTTTGAGATGAGCCTGTGCCACAGTGCAGGTCCCATGACAGGCTTCAGAGCTGCACAGAGAAATCCTGTCTTGAGAAACCAAAAACCAAAACAGAACAAGACAAAAAGGCATTTGCTGGAACTTCAAAGTTTAAATTGCATATCAATATAATAATACACTGCATTTATGTCAGACTTTACTACACAGTTCAGGCTGGCATCACAATTTTGATCTTAATACCTTAGCTGCACTAGTGATTATATTACCGTTGTATACTTGAAACACACTGGCTAAAACATTCAGTTTTGTTATATTCACATTTTGTTAAAAGGACCAGAAAAATCTAAGACATTTGCCAAAGACTCTGCCATTCCCATGGTCTGTTGGAGTGTAGACAGGCCAAAACACTCGATTCTTTAACATAGATATCAATAAGAACAAAGATTTCATTTGTGGATAAAAAAAAATCTTAGAGAATTTAGAGATAGCAAAAAGTGCATCACTGCAACAAAATGATTGTCAGTGGGATTAAAATGAAGGAAAAAAGAACAGACATAATACCTTAAAACAGTCAATAATGAATAATAGTCACCCAACAATTAACATGAAGCAGAGATGTATATTACAATTAGCAAAGATGGAAGGACAGAGACATCTAAGCCCTTTGGCACCACATATAGGGCTGCTGGTTCTGACATTTTACCACAGAAACAAGAAGCAACTAAGACAAAATTTGGTACAAGAAAGTAGACTGTTGATACAAACAATATGAACACGGTTTATTGTTGTTTTCTTTTGTTGAAATATGGTAGACTTTGGAACTTTGGACTGGAAAAAAAAAGGTAGTTAAATGCTGTCAACAGAGATTAAAAAGCTGTTCTGGTAGGAAACTGGAAGAGAGTAGTGCTGAGACCCATGCAGAATGTGGAGACCTAGCTCGAGTGGTTTCAGAAAACAATAGTAGCAACTGGTCTAAAAGTCGTTCCTGAGGTATCTTGCAAAGTATCAAGCTGCTTTCTCTCCATGTCCTGTCAACTTGCCTGAGCCTAAAAGTTAATTAAGTAATTTATCTGACAGAGGAAATTTCAAAACTGCATTATGTTGAGTTGTGGATTGGTTATTATTGGTAACATTAGGCAGATATACAATGTTGAATAGAAAGTTGGGCAGAAGAAAAAATGTACAGGGAAACATAAGGAGCACAGGGAAGAGTAATGTTAGAGGCAAGGCATGCTATCAAAAAGAGGCTGTAACTGATAAGATTAGTGTCATCAAAGAGAGTCCTGCTCTGCACTGAAACAAAAGAAGGATGTTTTCAGGACAACACTCCACCTACCTAGGCTCCCAATTTGTAGACAACAGATTAAGGTGTTTCCTCTTTCTAGAAAGAAGACAAATAAAGGCATGTCTGCTACTGAAATTCAAGAGAGCCAGGGTTCATCCCAAGCTAGCAGAGGAACTTGATCCTCTGCTAAGGCCATGTGATCACATTGGCCATGTGATCTTAGAGACATGGAAAACAAAACAGCTAAGGGGTTATAGGTTCTTTCTATGTCGTTTCAGAGAGAACACTGAAACCAGGCTGTGGAGAGAGCTGCGGGCTGCGTTCCTGCAGCACGGCTCCCTGCCGCCTGGCTAGCTTATGCCCCGAAATAACAACATACAAACTGTATTCATATAAACACTGCTTGGCCCATTTCTATTAATTTGTGTAGCACCACGAGGTGGTGATTTACCAGGGAGATTCTAGCCTACATCTATCTTGGGTAGGAGCTTCATCGCATCTGCCCTGGAGAGCTCAGTATGGCATCTGTCTGAGGCGTCTTACCTCACTGCCTCATCCTCCCAGCATTCTGTTCTGTTTACTCCACCCACCTATGTTCTAACCTATCAGGCCAAGCAGTTTCTTTATTAATTAACCAATGACCTTCCTCCGTCACCAGGCAGTATGTGGCAATAGAATCCCTTCATGAAAGTCTCAGAGGTCATTACATGAAGCTGGAAAAGTGAAGCCAAGAGTTTGGAGACATTAAGTATGGGATATCTATCTACCAAGGAAAGTTTGATACAGGGAATGGGCCAGCACAAAAGATAGTTATTGTAGCTCTAGAATTAGAGGGGTGGGACCACTTAAGCCCTCTGATGCCAGTCATGGAGCTAAAGACATTCAGTGTTTTATTATAGCAACTGAAAAGAAATTAACTCACTATTGTAATTCAGCTAGATAAGGCTATCAGATGCTTTTTTTCTCCGAGGTACCTAATTAGCATCTTCTATCACTGTGAGGGCAAGCATGAAAAAGGAAATGTACGCCTTGGTTGTATCTTTTTATTATACAACTAAAGGGTAATATCTTTTAGCATAAAGTCTTCTAGTCCTGGTGGTCAACCAAAAAAAAATGGTAAAATATGTTTTCTGACCTCTAATCAAAACCAAACACAGAAAATAAGAGATTCAACGTTGTGGCCCACATATGAGGGAGACTATGGAATATTTTTCTGTGCCTTTGTTATATATTGAGAATTGTATGCATGTGTTTTACATTTTAACTTTCACTTCATTGACACATGGACATCTAGGGTGATTACATTTCCTATCTATTGTGACCAGAGCTGTAATAATATGGATAAGCAAGCACTTCTGTGGTAGAGTCCTTGGGATCTACGAATAGAATAGTTTGGTCATATGGTAGTTCTCTCTCTTTCCTTCTTTCTTTCTCCCTTCCTTCCTCCCTCTCTTTATTGTGTACGTTTATTGGCAGCTTTGAAAGCCTTAGTGTAGATGTGGAGCTAGAGTGCTCATGAGTCTTAAGAGTTCTAACCACTGAGGACAAAGTTGAAGTCAGAAAAGGTTAGCTACTGAAGGAAGCATTGATGGAAATAATGAAATTCTGACATTGAAATCTTATTTCATAAACACTTTAGGAAAAAAAGAAATAAAAATGGAATAGCTCCCTACACCATAGAAACTTGCTTACTAGTGAGAAACCTATGTCATAGCAAACTGCCCCTAGAGTCCGCACTAAAAACAATAAATGGCATGAACACTTTTACTACATGCCTGCCATCTGTTATTAATTGCACTGACTGAGTGACTGACTATTTCTGCAGCTGCAATAAAGTGAACTGAATTTCAGGAATAAAAATATATAGCATACATGGAGTCTACAGTAAAGCTGAGGATTAAATGGAGTACATAGAAAGACATCAGTTTTAAAATGCACTTTAACTTCTTTGGTTTTTGAAATATTTTTCATACTTGCAGAATCCATTCAATTATATTTACAACAGAAGAGAACAAAACCAGGTCAATATAATAAAAAACTTATAGAAACAAGAAATTTGTATTTTATAAAATCATGGAAAATGATAAGTTCTTCTGACATAATATTCAAATGTCTTTCATTTAATACTTTTAATAAGAAACAATATCAACAAATTTTAAAATCAAAATTAAGTGGTGCCATTTCTTAAAAAATACTTAATTGTCTTTGGGTATATATTATGACTTATGATTTGGGGTTTTTATGGGATTTCTATATATGTGAATCTCATAAATATGGCTTGTTATTTTTCTTGGGATTTTATTTGTTTCTTTGGGTTTTTATTATATCTTTTGATGTGTTTCTTATTGTTTTATATTCTCTTATTTTATATCATTATCATTTAGATGCCTATATGTTTTCTAAGCAGAGACAGAAAGGGTGTGGATTTGTATGAAAGGGGGTTAGGGAAGATCTCAGAGAATTTGCGGAAGAGGTAACAATAATCAAAATACACTCTATTAAAAAAAATCTATGTTTTAAAATGAAAATTAAGAAAAATTTAATGAACAATGAGGACACTAAGAGAGATGTACATAGGTCTAATCTACATGGGAAGTAGAAAAAGACAGGATCTTCTGAGTAAATTGAAAGCATGGGGACCTTGGAGGAGGGTTGAATGGGAGGGGAGAGGCAGGGAGAGGAGCAGAGAAAAATGTAGAGCTCAATAAAAATCAATGAAAAAAAAAAACAAAGAACAAAAAACTCTTAACTATAATGGTAGGTAACATGGATTATGAAGCAAAGCCATTTGAAAATGTGATTGTCTATTAAGTCACATAAAAACAAGGAAGATAATGCATTTGATCAAGTTGCTTTTTCTGAAAGAAATACAGGAGCAACTTGTCTAAATATTAGTGAAAAACACATTTTTAGTATAGGGAAAATTTGAAAATATTTTCCAGAGTATGTTTGGAAATTGTCCCTGCCATTATTTTAAATGGGCTAATAAGAAAATGTTGAAATGATTTACATAATGGACGAATGTAAATTCATTCAGGTTGTAGAGAGAAGTTCCCTGCTGCCTTAGTGATATTCAGCTTCCCTGCTGCTCCACAAACCCATACAAACTACAAAAAGAAAAAAAAAACTTTGTGCAGTTATGACTTTGAAGCAAAGAAACTGCAGTGCGATGTTCCATTGCTTCCTTCACCCCTGAAATCTCAGCTCATGTGTTATCCTTGCTACAGTTATTCGAACATAAAATCATCGGCTTGAAAGACAAACTGTATAGAATGGCCTATATGAGAATCCAGTTTAACTGCTAACTTTAAAGAATCTGAGATAAAGGAAATTACATTTTATTGTGGTTGCTCATGATTGTTTGTTCAATGAGTTGTCACAGAATCCAATTTCCACATTAGCTATTTTCCCTGTAAAGAATTGATTCTCTGGTTTCATTTACGGTGAAGTGATAGTTCTGTAGTCCTCTTGACTGATTATGAAAAGTGTTTATTAAATCACCAGCCTTACAGGGGATAAAGCTTGTCTGTTTACATAATACCACTTGCTCGGTTTTAATCAGCCTTAAGTGCATGACTTTGAAATGAATTAACAATAGGAGAAATATATTCCAAGTGATATTACTTTCACGACAGTATTATTTCTCATATAAATAAAATGGAAAATAATTTTGCTTAATAAAATGTCGGCTGTAAACATAAAAATAAATGCAAATGCAACATTCATAAACCAAAGAAACAGCTTTCTTGAAACGTTTTTTTTTAACTCTATTACAAATCAGTGAAAATACTCTATATTCTATGAATTCAGATTATAGTAGTATGCTTGATATAAGGATACTTCTGCCAATTCTAGCTATCTCTTGTAGCGTTCATGTATAGGAAGGAAGTTAGCACTTAGGTCAAAGAATTGATTCAGTCACTAAAATAACTTTCTGTACAAATCTAATGATATGAGTTTGGTTATCCAAAACCCATGTAAGGTAGGAGATAATCAACTTGACAAAGCATCCTGTGAATTTCACATGTATTTGTGTCATGTGCTTTCCCAAATCATACATAAACATGCAATTACACAATAACAGTAAGACAAAAGAGAAAAGATTATATCTACTTAAACTACTGCAAGTCCTGTTAGTGAACAACTATGAAACAGATATTGAATTGCATGTATAGGAAAAATAAAATGGCAATATCAGAAAAAAACGATAAAAAATATGTTGGTCTGATAGTATATGAATATTAAAGATAATCATAGTATATGTTAATACAACTCCCACTACTATTAAGTATAAGTGTATTGTAAATGTTAAAAAAGTACTCTAGTTTAAAAATGAAATATGCATCCCAATCTAGATCATCAAAATAGAGTTTTATTGTCACATCCACTCATATCCTATCATACATATGTAATATATATGTGTGTGCATGTTTGTGTGTATATTCTTTTTCATGAAAACTTGAATTTGTTTCAATACGTAATTCCTAGATTAAAATTTGAGCACCATAGTTAGCCCTGAAAATGTACATAAAACAGCATATATGTGTATATACTTATATGCATAGAATAGCCATTAGTATAAAATAAGTTTATGAATTTGAAGGAGAAAATGGAGAAGAAAATAGAATCATCTAAAGGGAGGAAAAGGAAAGAAAAAAAATGTTGAAATTAAATTATAATCTCAAAACAATTTTGAGCATCATCTTCATTTATTTGATCTAATAAGGAAAAGTTTTGAACAAGAGAAGCCTATCTCTCACGGCATCTTTTTCAGCAACAGATGGCACTTTTCTGTAAGAACATCACTCTCAGGGAGTACTGGCTATTCTAGTGGCCTAAGACTTCTACAGTACAGAAGCTCCAAAAAGTATTATATTATCACTCCATTGGAAACAAATTTCTAGCTTCCTAATGAATGTTAAGTGAAACAGAGAATAAATATTCTAGTGATAGATTATTGGGCATTGTCGTGTTACATCCTTGCCCTTTTGTTACAATGTATTCCTCTTCTCCCTTTGTGATTACCTCCTAATAAATTATCCATAAAATGGATAAGTAAAAAATGACTCGTTCAATGGAAAGCTTTATCATTTTTAATATTTCAGTTCTAAAAATTTATTGGTTTTATGATGACAACAAGAACAATAAAACATAACAAAACAAAACAAAAATAACAATCTCACGTCTATGCTAAGTTCTAGAAGATTCTTCTTTATGTATTTCAATGCAGATATTATTTTCCATGGCCAAGTGTGTGGGAAACACAGACACTTAACAAATTTGGATCAGTTGTGTGACATGCTCCAAGTTGCAGAACAGTTTTCATGGCAGATGGGTATGTTTTTGCAAAGATATACTTGGTTCCACAGCTTTTCAGCATAGTAAATGGGCAGGAATAATGCATGCCAATGAGATGCATGTTACATCCTGTATCTTAAGAAATCCAGAAGGTGGTACAATGTGCTTTAGTGGTAGGTCAACCACATGAAACAACTTCTCTTGATCTTCAAAAAATTAACAAATGTACCTGGGCTTCAAGTTTTACAGGGTTCAATTTTCAAGCTCCAAATAAATGTTTTTTTCCCTAGGAACTAGTGTAGCTGATAATTCATTATCACCTGAACCAAAGTCAATGCATCATATATACAAAACAAAAAATGAAATTATTTTGAAATAAAAAGAATTGCATGTTTTTTGTAGATTGGACTATGACACCAAGCTGAACATGTAGTACAATCCTGTAGAAAAACCATTATTCCTGGCTATATTTGATAAACCAGGACTACTTTGTATTTTTCTAGTTTAGGGATATAAGGAATATGTTGCAGCTATATGGCTATCTTTCAACTGCTAGGAGCTTTAATTAGGTAAACCAGTAAAAAAATTACATCTGGATCTTAAGTTGCAATAGGAGTCACTCTGCAGTTTTATATTTAATAATCTAGGTTATAATCAGCATTCACATCTATTTGCTGCACAAGTGAAACAGGTGAATTGAATGAGTTGTGATGATGACATTAATCATTGAAAAACTTACAGGGATTTGATGTTGTTTGATTCAATAATTTGCATGTAAAAGAAAGCTTGGATGTTACTACTCAGCTTTCAAAATGTGAAGAGCTTCATTTCATAGATCTGTGATCCAGTGATCATGTGAAGACTCAGATACATTTGTAAATATGTATGATTTGATATTATATCATAAAACTCAGAAAGTAATTGTAAAATCTAAATCTGCTATGACATGTCCATAATAGTTTTATTGTGCCCTCCCAGAATAAGTAAATATTAAAGCCAGTAACCAATATTATTAAAATGCCAAAGTAATCACTTTATTATAAGAAAACTGAGAGATATATCTATAACAGTTATTATAGTTTATGCAACTAAGTCTTCTTCATAGACACAGATTCATCTTTAAAAGCAACTCAGAATAAATTAGTTGAAGAATGGTTATGATGCTATGTTCATTTTAGATATTATGTATTTATTAGGTTTATATACTTTTACCTACACAAATTGGATAGTGGATAATAGACTGACCATCAGATTTGAATAGAGGCTATGATTAGCTACTTTTAAATAGCAAAGTTTTTGCAGTATTGAATAATCTGATAACTGATTCTTTTTGGTCCCCATCTCTAATTCTTACTATTAATACAACACTTGCTATCAAATTATATAAGCTGTTGTCTTCCAGATTGAGGTCTTGTTACTGTAAAAAATTTCTGGAAGCTCAGTTTTTACACAGTAGGTTGTACTTAAATTATTGCCTATTGGAATAAATTACCAAGAGGTCATTAGGGATTTATAAGAGTAGACTCCATGAAAAGCATACTGTCTACACATAGTGAAGGGAGTGTTTTCCAGATTTACCTGTTTGTACATTAACAGGTAAACAATGAGGTGTATCATGAATGATTCCAATCTCTTTAATTTAGGTTCTGTTCTTCAAAATATGGAAAGTTATCTGATCATTTTATTTAATTTTGGCCATTCACCTGTATAGTTAACAATAAACCAACTCATGACATTCTTATCATTAAATTTGGAAAAAATGAATCTAGAATATTTACTTAGTGTGTCATTCCTGGAGAACACATATCAAATTGGTATTGTTTAAACTTGACCTGTAATAGGTAAAATGATATCAGCCTTGTTACAGAGATATTTTGTCTTTTTAACCAACTATATGTTGCATACATGGCTCGTTGTATGCTTCACATTCTGTGTATTACCTTTAGAGTCTTCTTGCAGCTTGAATATAATTGTAAAGATGGAAGCAATAAGAGCTGTTGAGGCCAGGATATGAGGAGAACTAGCTGCTTTTGCAATGCATTTATTTTCTTATAAAATTTCCAAAATGCATCTTTCTTTAGATGTATTGTGAAGACCCACCATGATAACAGCAAATCTTTTATAAAAGAAATCATTTAGTTGAGGTTGACTTGTGTGTTTATTCCATTATCATTGCGAATCCGAGCATTGCTGCACACAGACGGAAATGGTACTGAGGAAGAAGCTAAGAGTTCTACACATGGATAAAGATATGGCCAGAGATAAAGAAAGTGACACTTGGCCTGGCTTGAGCTTCAGAAACGTAAGAGTCCACCCCCAGAAACAAAAAGGTCACACCTACCCCAACAAGACCCTACCTCCTATTGTTGCCACTCTTTATGAGCCTATGGGGACCATTTTCATTCAAACCACCATAGTATCCATTCTCAGCTTATGAACTTAGTTTTCATAAACAAACGTTACTCGAATCAGAGGAAAATTTTAAAGTTAGGCATTCAGTTTTAGTGGAGAATCATCACATTCAAACTTAAAATGTGAATATGATTTTACAAAGTGTCTTTCCTGCAGAAAAGATCTTTTTTTAATGCTGCTAGTAGAATGTACATAAAAAGGACTCAAAAAATGGATGTCCTGAGATCTTCATTCTAATACTTCACAATTCCCTTTTCCTTTTAAAACCCCCTTTAGAAACAATGTAAAATGGACTTGCAAATACAAAATTAATGTGTCTGCTGCATAATTTTACCTTCCAATATTCTTGCAAAATGTTTCATTTGGCCCTACTAACCTGCAATTATATAGAGAAGAATTCGAGAAAAAATGGCTTCAGCCTCATTGACTTGACACAGTAGAATTTCAATACCCAGTGGTTTAAAGAGAATTTGTGCATTTTGGGTAAGAAAAGGTGTAGGATAGTAGAAAAAGCAATTGTTTGAATTTTCAGTTTCTTTTATTCATTTTTTTAAATACTGCATATTTCTCGAGGTTTTAGTCTACATTTTATAAAGTGTAGTTTTTAAGACTATTTTTAAGCAAGGAAACACTTTAAAATTTCTTAAAAGGTCATTATATATTCCTGAAAATTGGAACATTTTCATAGTGAAAAAGGATCTACTTAAGCTCAACAATGTATGGAGCACGTTAACTTTCTAAGGAAAACTTAACATATCCCTAGATGTTAATAATGTCAAGGTTGAAAAAAAAATCTCATCTAAACTATAGTATATTTCAATATAATTTGAAGAGTACTTTTTGATGTTACCAGAAAATCTCTATTAATTTCATATTTCATTGTCCTTTTGGGAG
>NC_022021.1:34638920-34643573 GCF_000317375.1 Microtus ochrogaster | reverse complement strand
TGGACATATGTTTCTATTGTTATAATTTAGTTGCATGAAACATATATAGATTAGACATTTACTTTTTAGACAGCATAGAACCATTTTTTGTAGCTAAATTTTTGAAAATATACCATCTTGCATATATTGCTTAGTTTTGGATAACTTGCATTTAGATTCATTAAATGTCATTTTCTGGGGTATAGACACCAACAGACAAGACCTGCTGAGGAAATTAGGCAAGAGAAAGAGGGAGAACGGGATGGAGAAGGAGAACAGGAGGGAATAGGATGTTCAAGAAGAGGGAAGGACAGTGAGGGCGAGTAAGAACAGAGACATCTTGTTTGAAGCAGCCATTCAAGGGTTATTGAGAACCATAGCACTAGGGAAATTCTCAGGAATCCTCAAGAATGACCCCAGCTAAGACTCTATGCAATGGTGGAGAGGATGCCTAAACTGGCCTCTCTCCGTGATCAGATAATGACTATCATAATTGTCATCATAGACATGTCCTTTCATTTCTTATTAAAAAGTCATTTCCAATCTAAGCATTGGGAGCCAGAGTATTCAGTGGTTATCACAGTTTGGTTTTTGTTCTTTTTGCATTGCTTTTAATTGTGCTTTTGTTGCTACTGCTGCTTTTATATAAGGTATAAAAAAAAATGAAACGCCAAGCAAATGTGAAACAACATTCCTGGCTTCTGTTAGATACTGACAGAATAGTAGAAACATGAAAAATTATTTTATATTAATGGTAACCTTTATAAATAAAAGTAGCATATATTAGTAAGTGCATTTGTAAGCTGCAATTTTTATAATGTAAACAAATGTTATATTTTGCACATAATTGTATAAAAGTATACCTTTACATGACTTACATCTGCTGGATGTGTCTCACATAGCATCAACACACACAGCATTATGCACCAGTTGTCTCCTGTGCCAATCGGCAACACCGTGTCACTCGGGAGCAGGGAATTTCAGTTTCCTTGTATTTGCTTAGAATCACCTCCTGTATACAGTCTCTGGCTGTCGTGTTTACTTCCTATGTAGTTAATGTTTATGACTAAAAGTAATTTTGACGAAAGTGTTTCTCTATTGATTTTGTATTCAGGAAAAATCATACAGATAATATGCAAGAAATGGTATATCAATAGAAAGTGTCTTTCATTTTCTTGTTTTCATATTTCTTCAGGTCTATTGGGAAATTATTTTAAATATTAAAAAAAATTACTTCATGCTTAGGAAATAAAGTTTACTAATTTGGAAAATTTGGCATATATTACATTTAGTTTAGTTTAGTTTAGTTTAGTTTAGTTTAGTTTAGTTTAGTTATTGTTGTGTGGAGCAGAGTTTCATTCTGTAGTAAAGGATGGCCTAGGACCATCTGTTTAACCTGTGCTTTATGAGCTTATACTAATCCTCTTAGTAATCCTCCCAAGTACTTGAGTTGTAGTTTGGAGCCTCTGTATCTTACTATCGAGTGATTATCAATCACAAATTTCAATAGTCAATATTATGTTTATTATGTTGAAATCATTGTAAATGTTTTGATTTTAATGGTATCGATATCTTCATGTTCAACCTCTATGTAGGTCCTGATACAATACATTTATCAGAAATTATAAAATTTACAATTACTTGTATTATATTCAAATGAATGCTCTATTTCTCTCCTTTACTTGCAATTTCATTTTCCTCATTAAACTATGTTTCTATTAGCATATATGATACATAAGACATTCTCTAAAACTGAGAATCACTCTTAACATGGTTAAGTGTGCAAGTGATCCAAAAAATATGGATTGGGTAGTGCCATTTATAGTCTTTGACTAATGTAATTTAAAACAACATTTGAGATCTTTATGCTAAAGGTGCCTTTCACATGCTTTATATGAAGCATCATTATATCATTTATGAATACTAAAACATTGACATAAAAACCTGAATGACTCAGGATTTTGTTACTATTTCAAGAACAAATTTCAAATAATCCATGGAAGATGATCACATCACATGAAAGTAAGAAATCAAATAACATCATATTTCCTGGCTGATTATTAAGTTTTGAACTAAAATAATTGCTTTTATTCAACAGTCTAAAAAATCACAATCACAGATTCATGTTGAAATTTTGATATTCAGTATTGTATTATAGAATCATATTTATGGGAATTGTTCTTTTATTCCTATAAAATACAATATCCCTAAAGACGAAGTATCCCTCAAATCTTTTCTCTAATTACTGTATAATCCTAAACATAACATATAAATAAAATCCTACCTTTTTGTTTATAAGATATTACACATGTGATAATATGTCTTTTAGACATCTCTGAGATTGGATAAAAGAATGAAATACATACCGATGTTGGGTTATAATAGACTGAAAATACTGGATGCATGCCACTAATGAATTTCAGGACGTTCCTCTTTGAAAGAAAGAGTTCCATCGACGTTGTGAAACACAGGAGTCTTAAGGGAAGAAGTAAAAAAGAGAGCATTCACTGACCATTCAGAAGATCAATTTTTCAACATGTCCACTTTATAGACTTTGAAATTTTACTTCAAAGTTGTTTAATTTCTTTGGATTTTTAGCATAATATCCCTTAAATATAGTGACACCATAAAATAGTCTTTATTTGAGAAGATACTATTACTAACAAAAAAATCTCAAACCATGAAAAACTTTTTGCAAGATGAAGAGTTCTTCATTACCTGGGTGTGCTTATTTCACAAGCCCACTCCTAGAAACATTGTTTCTAATACTTTATTCATTTTTTGTAGACATCGCTCATAAATTCAAATTTCTGAAAAAATTCAGGTGACCTTATTGTATTGGATTTTGTAAATGATATTTTTTCTCTCATTATACTATTGTTGAGTAGATTACTATCAAAAAGCCTCACCTGTTTAGCCATGTTTGATACATAAAGAAAATAAAATTGATTTTTATAATGATTAAGGTGAAATATTTCCCCTTTTGGGCAATGATCCTTAAGAAACAATGTGAAATTTCTAAATTTGTACAACTTTACCACCATTTATACTATCAAAAGGAAAGATAAATATGGTAAAGTGAGTGTAATGAATTAGTAATCATGTAGCATGTGGGTGTGTTCATATGATATCATCAAGTTATCAGTACCCACATGGTAGGGAGTAATTCAGGCATCAGAAAAGAACTTGTTTGACTTTTCTCAATCTAATGTATGGCTTTACTACCCTTCCGAATTTTGTCATTATCCATTAGTTGACTTCTATAGAGTTAAGTGAAAAATATCTTTCCTTGCATTTAAGTAAACATTCTATCTTTGAAGATCCTTTGTAGTATATACAGAAGAAACTTAGACCTCTATATTCTTGTATAGTATACTGCCATAAGATTCACAACTTAGCCAAACTGTTATGATTGTAGGCCTTTCTAGATTTTCATGATTGGAAAAATATTATGAGTATAAAAAACCTTGTGTGAACTCAATTTTGATTTGATATGATCATGACTGGTATAACACACTTAGAAGCTAAGTACAAAAAAACCTTATTTTTCTCATATTTTCCACATTTGTATTTTCAATTTTAATTGATTTTGTATAATCATAGCTGAAGTTTTTTATTAACTTAGCTTATATATTTTCTTTTAAAGTAGTGAATTTGACTACTTTTGACAAGGTTGAGCTCAGAAAAGGCACCTCTCTACTTGAGCAGAATAAGACATTTGCATTCTTATGTCAAATATCACTGGACATGGCCTAGGAACAAATATAAATTTTCCATCAAACTATTTTTAACGAAGTATTAGTTTTTATAAAATGTTTATAGTAAAGGGACAAGGAAAATCATAAATCAAAAAACTATTCAAAGACAGGATTGCAATCCAGGGAGACTGGTTAACACAAAACGGGCAATTATTTTTATTAGCTTTGCATACTACAAAATCATATTCTTAGCTTAAGGGCTAGTGGAAGATTATGATCTTGATACTCACAAGGATGTTATCTTAGACACATAGGTGGGAAAAGGTTAAATATACCCGAAGGTAATATCTCTAAAGATGTGAAACATTCCATTTAATTGCAAGAATTGAAATTTTAACCAGTGTTCAGGCAGTGAGATGTTTCTGTCATTTCTAGACTTTTGGAAGTTGCTTACAATATTCTTCCTTATTACTTAAGTAGTATTATATCCTTTCTGGAGTTGCTGATGGAGTTGAAGAATAGATAGTTATAATTATAGTTTTTCTTAGTTACCATAAAATATTAAGTAGATATAAATACTGCAACTGTAATTATTACTTGATACCTGTTTTGTTGTATGTAATCTTGCTATGTTAGAGTTAAAACGTTTCTTTTCATTTAGAAATAAAAGGGGATAGATATGTGAATTACATCTGAGATTTTAATTTGCTTAACAATTCCTGTTTTTAGGTTTACTTCATGTAGACAGTCTGTGTTTTATTCCTCCATGTACAAAATTCCCTTGATCATTTTTTGTGCTTTCTTTTGCCAGCCATAAATTGCCTTATTTTCTTATTTAAAAATTTTCTTAGTTAAGATATATATTTCCCTGCTCCCATATCCATCCTTCCATATATCCCAACCATCCCATTCCCCCAAGCTCTCCACATCCTCCCCTTCTCACTTGTCTCTCCCCATCTCCCCTTTCCCCCATCCC
>NC_022021.1:34635953-34638115 GCF_000317375.1 Microtus ochrogaster | reverse complement strand
GATGGATGGAGATAGAGACAGAGACCCACATTGGAGCAATGGACTGAGCTCCCAAGGTCCAAATGAGGAACAGAAGGAGAGAGAACATGAGCAAGGAAGTCAAGACCACGAGAAGGGCATCCACCCACTGAGCCTGTGGGGCTGATCTATTGGTAGCTCACCAAGGCCGGCTGGAGTGGGACTGAAAAAGCATGGGATAAAACCGGACTCACTGAATATGGTGGACAATGAGGGCTGCTGAGAAGCCAAGGACAATGGCACTGACTTTTGATCCTTTTGCATGCACTGGATTTGTGGGAACCTAGCCTGGTCGGATGTTCACCTTCCTAGATATGGACGGAGGGGGGAGGACCTTGAACTTTCCACAGGGCAGGGAACCCTGACTGCTCTTTGGACTGGAGAGGGAGGGGGAGAGGAGTGGGGCGTGGGGAGTTGGGGGAGCAGGAGGAAAAAGGGAGGCTGGAGGAGGCGGAAATTTTTAACAAAAAAAAAAAGATTTGGTGGTAGTTTAAGAGAAACATTGCAACTGTTCAGTGCTGTGATGGTAGAGAAACATTGTAACTGTTCAGTGCTGTCTGCTCGCTAGAGAAACATTGTAACTGTTCAGTGCTGTCTGCTCGCTAGGGAAACATTGTAACTGTCCAGTGTCGTCGTCTGTTCATGTGGCACTTGAAGTTCTAATTGCAGAAAAGAAAGTCCATGTGCGTCAAAATGTAAAGAATACTTTATTGCTTCTGAATAGAACTATTAGTTTTTCAAAACTCCCAACAACCAAATTTAAAAAAAAAAAAATCTGATTATTTATTTTGCATTCTATTATAAAAAGGGTAATCAGTGTAAGTTTTCCTTTCTTGGTAATTCCCTAACAACTGCAAAAACAAAAACAATACAAATAAGCAAACGAAAAACCCAACTTTTAAGTTGACAAGTGCTACAATCACCTTTTCTGGGAAATGAAAGCAAAATTTATCTAGCATCTTTGTATTAAATATCCTAGCCACTGCTTGCAGAGGCTCTCAGTGCTGTGATTCCACAGGCTGGGTGTAAATAAAACACATTTCTTAGAAATTAAGTTCTACAGAAAAATACATAAAACTTTGTGGCAGCATTCATAATCAAGTCTTTAGAAGATTCGCCAAAGAATATAATGTTTCCATCTCGTTGCTGAAGTGCACTTCAGCCCTTGAGAACATAGAGTCTCTACCTATGGTCTTTTATAGATACTTCCTATGCCAAACATACATCCTATGGAAAACAGGATGGCAGATGCTACATAACCTACATACATATTTTCACTTGTGATTTTTCCTCTGTGTCTTCTGTGTGATACAAATAATTTGTTCTGAATAGTTATTTGTATAATCTTGAATATTAGATTAAGAAAGCAGGAGTTAGAAGCTAGAAACCCATAAAAAGTCTTAAAAATCTAAATGGATTTTCAAAACAAGGGTACTGGAAAACCAAATCAACACTTCTTTTGGGTTGAAATGTGTGGGTTTTTTAAAATTCTTATTTGTATCTGAATGGAATACAGTTAGCCCATCAAATTCTAACTCATTTCAGAAATTTGCCCAGTGAACTCACACCATAAATCCTAATATATTTGGAACTGTGCATCTGAGAGGGGATGGATTAATCATGTAATCCTTTGTCTGCTGATACCATGTCACTTATGTAAGAAGTACCATTCTTATTGAATTTTCTTCTGTCTTTTCTCTTACACATTAAGAAATTATTCAGTGAGAAATATGGCTCAATAAAGGCCCTTAAGTCTGAAAAAAGTTTTTTCTTACTCCTACATTAATTTCTTTATTATTAATTAATTAATTATTTTTCCAGCTCAATTATAGTTTTCCCTCCATCCCTTCTCTCCTCCCAACTCCTCCCCCCAAACTTCCTTCCCCCCACTCTTCCTCCTTTCTCTTCAGAGAAGAACAGGTGCCTTCTATATAACTGAGTCAGCAATTGCATACCAAGTAGCAGTAAGACTAGATTCCTCCTCTCTGGTTGAGGCTGAACAAGGCAACATAGGAGGAGGAAATGGCTTTCTAATTAGTTAACAGAGTCAGAAATGGCCCCTGATCCCATATAGAAAACTCACAAGAATATCTTGCATATCACCATAGAACCTTCAGCTGGTGATGGATGGAGATAGAGACAGA
>NC_022021.1:34629511-34635158 GCF_000317375.1 Microtus ochrogaster | reverse complement strand
TCTCTGCATCTATTTCCTTCTACTGTTGGATGTAGCCTCTCTGGTGGCAATTTGGGTTAGTCAGCAATCTAAAAGTCTAGCAGAATATTTTTAAGATTCATTTTATTGATTTTTTTTCTATTTTTCTATTCATGTTTGATTCTATCATATGTCTCTGTGCTGTCTAGACTCTGCATTCTGACCCTCCAGGCAGTGTCAGAGATGGGCTCACTCTCCTGATATGGCACTCAAGATGGACCAATCATTGGTTGGCCAGTCTCATAATTTCCGCATTAACTTTACCACAGCATATCTTGCAGACAGGGTATATTGTGAGTCAAATTTTATGTGACAAAAGATGGCAGTTTAATATCTGCATACATACATCAAAATTATTTACCTATTTTAATCCCATTACATTGCTCTTTTTATCCTCCCTCCTCTTATCAATGAGTCTTCTCACTTTCGTTTTGTGTTGTGGTTTTAGAGCACTATTCACAAGAATTAAGACCTATAATGAAAATAACATCAACTGAAGGAAATGGAGAGTCATTTATAAAATGCCATGTCCTCAGCTAATAAAATTAATATATTATATTGATTGATACAACTTTGCAACTACAATTTAAATTGTGTTATCCACTTAGAGCATTGTTTCTGACAGCATTCACATTAGGTGGTCGCATGAGATTCAAATGAACAGTATATCCCAAGCTATCCTGGTCTCTCAGCAGCTTTCCCCAAATAAAAACCATTTTCTTCCCTATTTAACTTGATATTTGTAATGTTATATAAACTAAAATAGTCAGGATATATTCATATATATATATGTATTTACTGTACTAAAAATAATGCTTCAAAAATCTGCTACATTTTTAGATGGTGAGATTATCCACTTGTATGAGATAATATTTGTGTTCAGCAGCTGATGGGCAACTTGGTTGTTTTCTAATTCTTTGTTATTATGAATAAAGCTGCTATGAACACTTGTGTGCCAGCTCTTATGAGTACATGAATCCACATCTCTTGATATAATACCTAGAAGGAGAACTGTTCGTCCATATGGTAACTATTTGTTTCTCTGTGCAAGAAAATGTCAAACTGTTTTTCAACATGACTATGACATTTTGGATGTAATATATAACCAGCCTTAGTGGTCTAAATTCCCTTAAGCAAATGATATTGTCATACTTTTAAATTTTTATTCTAAACAATCTAGTAGCTTTTAAATGATATGTTACATTAATTAACATTTTTGAGGTGATTAGTAATTTTGAGAGACACTCTTTCCATGCAGTTATTTTATTTTGTTACAAAAGTTTTGTGTAAATTAATTATCTGTGAATTTTTAATGAGCGATAAATAATCTTTATATTATAAAAATGAATGTTAATTTTGGAGACTTTTCCATGCCCCTTTCATTTATAATGTGTTTTCATCTCTAAAATTTACGTGTTTTCTAAATTATACTTGCTTCAATCACTTCTCTTTTTTGGATGTCAACACTCCTCTTGGAGAATTGTGATAAATAAATAGCTAATGGGGGAATATTGGTACTTCAATTATGAGTTCACAGTACTTGTTATTACTTGAACAAGACAATGCTGGAATTCCTATGATCCTTGGTTCTCTGTGTTGTGTCCAGTTGTCGTTTTCTGGGCTGGTTTCCATTTGCTGTAAACAGAGGATACTTTGAAGAGTTAGTTGTACTTTAGTATGAATATCAGGTTAAGATCTAAGTGTATGAAGGAATTATGTTGATCTTGTGTCAATGATAGATTCATTGTTAAGGTCCATGACCTCACTAACCCCAGGGAGCTGGTAGGTTTCCAGTAGCAGTCATTATTTTGTTTTTTTCACGTTGAGTGGACCTTAAATCTAATTAGACAGCTGCTTGTTGGCAGGGAATGTGAAGACCAGTTCTTCCACTTTTATGCAGACTTGCCGTGCTGGTAATTGACATTGTTTATTGGTGTTAAAACTTGAGAGAACTAGTTAATTGCTTAATTTCCATAAAACCTTGAATAGTATTCTTTTACCCATGGAATCTAAGAAGTAGGAAAGAGACTATCATTTCAGACTCAGTTCAAATTATTTGGGTCCTGTGTCTTATGTCCTAACTGTGGTGCATCTTCAGCAAAAGTTACCCACCAGCATTTCTTTGTGTTTTGTTGTTGTTTGTTTGTGTGTGTATACTATAGGAAATTAAAGCACCTAGACTTAAATATTCCTCATGATAGCCATAGACTAACAATACCTCAGTACCAGGCATGAGAAACTACTTTGCAAAAGCAAGGTTAGGGTCATGTTCATGACTCTCAAGCAATGAAGATTTTTCCCTGTAGCCTTTTTCATTTTTAAGCACTGTTTTCTATTTTTGTTGATCAATTCATATATGTAAATAATGCTTTTATCAAATCTCTAGCATAGTCTCACTTCTCCATATCTTTCTCCATACCCCATCCACTTCTCTGTGTGATTGTTTCATTAAAACACTCCAGTATGCCATTGTGCTGCCTCCTTTTTCATATGCATCAGATGTTCTACTGAAACACAGGTAGCCTGATGAAAAATGAAAGGAGAATGTTGTCAAAGTGATAGTAAAAAGTAGAAACTTTAATTTAAAGTGAAACAAGATAAAATAAACAAACAACTATAGGCAGGATTTTTGCCTGGGAAGAGGTGACAGATTGAAAACTTGGCAGAATAAAGCTGAAATGGCACTCAGAGAAAGCTAACCCTGAAGTTGTTTTCCTGAAGAAACAAGGATCAGAATCACAGAAAAATGCTGTGGTTCATGTTTTGTGTTGTTATTCAAAATGTCAGCATTATAACACAATTATTAAATTGTATTTTCTGTAAACTCTATTTGTTCCCCCTTTGAAAAATGCAGAACAATTTTACAAGTATAATACTAGTATTGATTATAAATAATTTAACCTTTAAGACCTTGTAACTACCATCAAGTTTAAATCTCAGTTAAAAGTTCTTATAAAATTTAATTGCTTTCTAATCACTTTGACCATGTTCCCTTAATGCAAATGATTTTTTTCCCTTAAAGTAAGACGGCATGTCACATTTTCTTACCTCTTTTCTATAATCTTATAACATAAATATTTCCAATTCTAAGCAATAAACCTTTATCATCTCTAAATATGCAAAAAAAGAAACATGTTCAAAATCTATCTTCCTAAACTCAGAAACTCAAAGTGAACGTTCTCTGAAAGGGATCAACTTTTGTGTTACTGAACATTTAGCAACTGAAGTTAGAAAAGGCAAGAGTTTTTAAAGAAACTGACAATGTTTACACCATCCTAATAAATCATATTAGCATGCTAATTTTAGTCCTAATTAGTTAACATGTTGAATTTTCCCCATTATCTTACTTCTGTTATGCCTGCATTTGGAGATAAGATGATATGCAAAGAATCAACATCATGAGATCCAATGCCCAGAGGGAATGATTTTTGAAAAGGAGGAAGAGGCATTAAGCGGTAGTGGCACAGCCATATCTGATGGGAATGACAAAAGTCATTGAGCCAGCACAGCTGCAGGACAAAGATCTAACGAAGATGAGTCGCATAATGGTATCCATGCCACCTTTGGTTTTGATCTCCACCTTTTACATACTTGGGGATTTTTAATATTTGTACAGTTTGGGGATATGGAATTGATGCAAGTTTTCTAATGAATCATTTATGCCTTCCCAGTACTGCTGTTTCTAAGCTTCCTAAGGAAAGTCCCGAACATACTACCCCTACCACTTTTAGGGAGATATGTCTTCTTCACATATTGGACTTTGTGACATACACAAAGAAGCCAGATGTCTCTTACAAGGCTATGAAATATTCTTGATACATCTGTCCCTGTATTTACTCAGGACCAAGATAATCAACACAAAGTAAACTAAAACAGTCGATAAAATTGGTTGGCTGCAGATCAGATGCTGCTTGCCGTCAAACACTCAGACAATTATGTGACATACACGACAACAAAGTTAGATTAGCGAAAATCACCTCTGCCCTATACAGAGTCTTATATTGATAAGCAAAAAGTAACGTAGAAAGATGGTAAAATAACGGGATGTCAGAGTTTCTCCTTCTTAGAAAATGTAGCACGTTCAGAGTCACTTTGATGTCCTGTGACCAAAGAACAAAAGAAGCCAGGATAGGACATATAAACAATTTCTATAAATATATTAAATGCAGAGATTTCATTAAGCCAGAATTTGATTAGTAAATGCAGAAGCTTAGCTCTGAGCATTTTTATTGGGCTCTCTGACCATTAAGAATTAATAATGCCCTACTTCTACATGGCAATCTGCTTGTACTGGCTTGCAGATTTTGTTTTGGTCTAGCATCCTGAAAGCCACAAAAGCTATTAACCTGAGAACAGACTGTCCTATGCCTCTATATTCTTAAAAATTGGCTTATTAGGTTGATAAGTAAAAGGTGTTATGAAAGATAACTGTTTATCAATAATGATTAAACATGAAGGAAAATGATTGTAAAAGATAATTCTGCTCGGTCGTAGTTTATCAGTGATGACTAAAACATATGCCAGAGGAAGAGAAGTCCATGTCCAGAAATATAAACAACATGATATATGTTTTAGAACAACACGAATCCATCCTTGCCTAATGGGTTTTGTATAAATAAATAAACATTCTGGCTGCTAGTCAGTTAGGCTGCAAAAGTCTCCCACACATCATATCTGTTCCACGCCTTCCCTCGCTGGCTCCTTACCTCCTTTTGGCACCTACCAAATGCTAGAGCTGGCCTTGGCAGTGTATGGAGGTTCTCTCCATAAACAATCAATGAAAAGGCCAGACTCATATTAGAACACATCACATTGTGCACATTTCAAATGCTCTGCTAAGTGACATTTAAACTTTATTTTTGGTATTTATTTATTTATTTATAATTTAAGGGTATGTTTTTAAGTTTTTATGGCTTGTTGGAAGTGACCAAATGATGGCATCATAGGTTCTGGAACTAGAGTTTCAGTTGGATCTTAATTGTCTTAGTCCACAAGACTATACAGTGAATGCACATCTGACAGTCCAATAGGCAGAGCCACAGGAAATATATACGTGCATGTCCACATCAAGCAAGCCATTTTACAGAGCGGCGGGAACACTTGTCTTTTGAAAAAGTCACTGTCATATCTGTGAAAATCTTGTGAAGTCATGATTCTTCCCTTCAAAATTGGATTTGCTCCCAAAACACCTCAATAGTGTAGCTTCTACACAGGCAATGGAGTGACCTTGCTCCATCCCCCCCTCCCCCGTTACATGAGGTTTTGTAGTAATGGCATTCACTATCTGTTCTAACAGTCAAATTTCCATAGAGTCAACCCCATAAAATTACCTGCTAACAGACCACATAGAAATGTATGTGGCACTGAGCAGGAGGGCAACATGCCCCACCTTTGGTAACAAATAAATCTGGGTGTCCTCAAAGCTAGTTATCACAACAGAGATTAGACGAGGAGAGTGGGGGAATCCAGGATTCAAGGATATTTGGTAACTTTATGTTTGGTTTGGAATGTCAGATACTTCACCTTGAATGTTCTTTCCTAGGTCGGGTCACCTGTTCTGGAGTACTGCTTCTTTAGGTTCCACCTGCACCTTTTAGTGATTTTGATCGGCATATTATCATTGTCCTTG
>NC_022021.1:34625630-34629004 GCF_000317375.1 Microtus ochrogaster | reverse complement strand
CCGATATTCTGGCACCTGAACAGGGAGGCCAGCAGATTACAATAGTTAATCACCATAAGTGTGCAAGGAATCAAACTTATTTCCTCTGGAAAGCAGCCAAAGTTTTTAACCACAGAGACACTTCTCCAACTCCTCAGCTTTGTGAGGTTTACCATAAATTACTTAACAAGCCATATAGTATTCCCCTTCAAAAGTGAAATATTTGTCAGACTTCAAGTGAAAAATCTATGTTGCTTTTATTGGTTAATGAATAAAGCTGTTTTGGCTAATGACTTAGCAAAGTAAAGTCAGGTGGGATATCTGAACTGAGATATAGGGAAATTAGGTGGAGTCAAGGAGATTCCATGCAGTTGCCTAAGGAGAAAAACACTCACCAGAACCTTACTTGTAGGCCACAACCTTGTGGTGATACACAGATTAATATAAATGGGCTAATTTAAGATACAGCAGTTATCCAGAAAAAAAAATGTTTGAGTTATTGTCCAAACAGTGTTTGTGTTTTTAAAAATTCCTGTGTGATTGTTTGGGTCTCGGCAGCCAGGAAACAAAAGAGCAGTCTTTTCAAAAATTTCTTTATATTGCCACTTTCAGGGGAACCTAGATAATAAATCCTCAATATAAACATGTAACGTTTTCTGATTGTCACTTTTCAGCATCACAATCAATTCATATATCATCAGATTATTCTTCATAAAATGCATATCAGACTTAAAAAATGAAGACATGGCCTAAGGAACTTAGTAAGCCATAAAGAAAGATAAAATAATGAACTTCCCAGATAAATGTGTGCAAGCAGAAAAGATCAAAATCCACTGTCACATGTGTTTTTTTTTTTTTCACATGAGGCTTCTACCTTTTAAACTTCAGGTGTAAATAGATATATGCAACAATTGCAGAAAATGAGAGAATAAAAGGGACCAGCTCCATGATCAGGTAAAGGGTGATGTAGTTATCAAGAAGGAAATAGCAAGATACAAAGAAATAGCAAGGTTCCCATCTGATCAGGAAATAGGAAAATTGGGGTTGGACTTTAATTAGAGAAAGGAGAGGAAGATAAATACAGAAGATGGTAAAAGAAGGATTAATTAACAGTAAGGTTGCCTGAAAAGGTCATAGGAATTATATTACTAAGTACGTACCTCTTGAAATCAATACTACATATAAGTTTGTTTAAATATAAATATACAGTTCAAATTAAACTATTTAATCCGGGTAATGTTATCTCAAAGATCAAAAACTCCAAAGAAAAACATGAAAACTCTTCTTCTGAGTTGTTCTTAAGGGCTGTTTAAGAGACTACCAAAAGATAACAAGCTTTTGGTACTTTTCTTCACTATCTTCCAGAGGGGGAAGCTAAGTCTCTATTCCTGAAGACTGCAGACACTTAAGACTCAGGGTTCAAAGCAAATGAGCTGGAACTGACTTGAATGTCTCTTCCCTGAGGATATTATTTAGGCACCAGTGGGTGCCAACAAAGATTTTTAAAAAAAGAGGCTCAACAATCAATGCTACCCAGCTACGATGGCTTTGAACCACAGTGATGACAAAGCTTGTTATAATAATTCTATGAGTACGTTAGCGACATAAATACCATGACAGAAATCAATAGCTCTTTAATTCTACTTAAGAATCTATCAACAAGAGGGAAACCTTGTCTGATACTGGATAAATTCGCTACTACCAATGCTAAGGAAGTCAAGGATCTTGGGTGAGAACCAACAGCTGCTACTTTATCAAACCAGCACAATCCCTAAATGTACTCTATAACTTTGTTTATCATATCCACAGATAAGTGTACACTCCTTATCAAAGAACTCTTTGCACTAAATGGAAACCATTACAGAAAACAACAATCAAACAAAATTTAGAATTCTATGTCCCATCTTCAAACAAACTGCACCTTCTAAGGTTTAGGCATCATTATAGAACAGGTAGTAGAAAGAGTGCAAAAGACAGAGAATCGAAGTTTACTATGAGATTGTCCTAGGAATTCCAGAAGCTTTGCAAATAAAGCACCACCACCATAAATACCTATGCATCATGTGAACAAGGACAACAGAAACAGACATGCTAGAGTGAAAATGGAAAAGCCCAAGGAACGACACTTACAGTCAACTAAGGAAAGGTTAGAGTGGGGGAGATATTCTTACCCAGTGATGAGCACACCAGCTCAATATCCAATACCAGACACTTATCTCTGAAAATATACATGCAAGTAACATCTGGCAGAATGAGCAGGTTTTATTTTATATTTACTAATGTGTGTATGCATGTGTTTAGAAATCTATATTAGATGTAACAGCAATTAAAGAAAAAGTAAAAATAAATTTGAAAGGGATATTAAGCTGGAGCATTTATAGGGAAGAAAGGGAAGGGGCTATGATGCTTTTATATAATTATTAAAACAGAAAAATGATGAAATACTGTTTAATGTTAATTTAATCTTAGAATTGAAAATTTGGAAAGTATTGGTATATTAACAAACAATGTACAACTTTTTAAATATATGATTGATAAAATGTACAAACATTAAAACTTACCAAGTTTATTTGAAGTTTTATAAAGCTAGGCATGTGAAAGGAATATGATGAAGCTCTAAAACAGAATCAAAAGCCCTTTTAAATAATTATGAGCTAGAAAACATCATTTTGAGTGAGGTAAGAGACACAGAAAGACAAGTATCATATGTACTCATTCATAAGTGGTTTTTAAACATAAAGCAAAGAATATAAACCCACAAATCACAATCCCAGAGAACTTAGACAACAATGAGGACCCTAAGAGAGACATACACAAATCTAATCTACATGAGAAGTAGAAAAAGACAAGATCTCCTGAGTAAATTTGGATCATGAGGACCTGGGGGGTGGGCATCGAAGGGGAGGGGAGAGGCAGAGAGAGGAGAAGAGAAAAATGTAGAACTCAATACAAATTAATAATAAAAAAGCTAGAACAAACAGAGAGACAAATGCCAACAGTTCAGAGCACTTACCTTGTAATCCTAATGACCTGAGTTCCCTACAAGAGATCTAAATAAGCAGCAGGTGTCTCACATATGTAATCCCAACACCCCTCAATCCAGATTGGAGGCTGAGAGTAGAAAAGCTCTGACACCTACAAACCAGCCAGACTGGAACACACAGAGAGGCAAAAACACAGACGCTATCTCACCCAGCAGAAGTAAGGAGCCACCTCCTGAAGCTTATCCTCTGCCACACACACACCACACACACCACACACACACACACACATTAGCATAGTACAAACAAGCATAAAAAATGCAAACACACAAGCACACACACCCCAATAATTCTTAAAATAATACGAAATGGTGTATTTAAATAAATGGTGTCTATATATTCAAAAAATACATA
>NC_022021.1:34619058-34625530 GCF_000317375.1 Microtus ochrogaster | reverse complement strand
GAGAAAAGTTGAATGACAAATTACATTTGAAAATAAATAATATAAATATATATTATATCACTCTTTTAAATTCATTTAATTATAATTGGTGATGCCTAAAACCTGTTTGTTTATTACATGAGAAAAATGCCATTGATTATAAGTACAAATAACACAGAACAGAAAATGAAAAAAGATTCTAAGATTAACTGCTCCCAAAGTTAAACAATATAAATATATAATTTTCTTCTCTTAGAAATTAAAAGCAATATCTGCCACACTGTGTGCATCCATACGTGTAGGTGTATACAGGACAAGAAGGGTCTGGGAATAAGAGGACAGCTGTGTGGAGTCATTTCTGTCCTTGTGTCTCTATGTGGCAAACTGAACTCAAGGTCTTCAAGTTTGCGCTGAAGGACATGGGCACTGAGTTATGTTGTGGGACCACGTCCATTCTTTATAAAAACAGAGTATAGAAATGGGATAACAAAGAATACCAAATCATACTGCAGGAAAAATAGCTGTTGTAAATAACTTTGTGAAATATATTAAAGATATATTTACATCAGTTTCTACTTCTATTTCTTCCCTCAAACTCTTCTATGTACATGCCTTATTTTCTTTTATATTCATGTCTTCTTTTCCTTTAATTGTTGTTATATAATATACATGGATATTTCTAAATACATACATGCATGAACACATTATACATAATTATATCTATGTAAATATGTTATGTACAATTATGAATAATCATTGTGTATATTTGCATGTATGTTTTCAGGATAAGTAACTTTTGATATAATATTTTGGGCTTTCTCTATGGGATATATCATTAAAAAATGACCAAACCAAAAGAAAAATTGAACTCAAAAGTTTTGGAACTGGTGGTGGTGGTGGTGACTCAGGTCAAAAACTTTGTTATACAGCTGAAATAGAAAAATTAAACAGTGATACAGAAAATAGTTCAGATATCATTGTGAAGCAAACTGTACATACAATATAGCAAAATGGGAAAATACATGATTTGGGAGGGTTACATTTACAAGAATATGTAGGTTCTCAGTAGGCTCATAGACTACATGGAAATACAGATTGCAACATCTCAATATGTAGCTCACAGTCAATAGCACTGGAAGAGCAAATAGCAAAGTATATCTTGGATCAAAATATAGAGAAGGAAAAATATGCATATGTTTATATACAATTTCATTAATTTTATGACAGTGCTTACAATTTATTTTAACATATTACATCTACCATTTTCCCTAATTCCTTTCAAATTTACCCTCTGCACCAGACCCTCTTGCAGTGAATGTGTGTGTGTGTTCAGAAATGCTAAATTTGCAAAACAACTTAAAAACATAATTAAAAGTATTAGCTGATGCCTAAACTATACAGCATTTTAACAGCTGGAGCCTCCTATCCTTGGAGTTTTCTACTGTTTTTCCTAAGCTTCTTTTCTGGAATCTTAATATTGGCTTATCACACTATGAATGCTTTTCCCTGGACAGGGCACTGTTGTGCTGCTAGACTCAGTACAGTGATCATCTTCTCTGAAGATTATTCTTCACCCAGATATTCAAAATATCCTTTTCTAGTGCTTGTTGGCCTCCACAATACTGTATATTTTCCCAACCAATTGTAATCATTCTGGATATTGGCACATTTTCTTTATTTTTCTCTTCCCTATCCCTTTTCACTGAAATAAATGTCAGCATAGGCATATTTTTCTCGATTGCTTATTATTATTCACTATTCAGTAGATCTTTCATGTGACAAATTTTTGACCATGAATTCACTCATTAGTAATATCTGTTCAAGAGAATGATTATCTCCTGATGGTTTATTTACTGTATTAAAGCCACCTGTTTCTATATGGTCATCAGCTTTAGGGAAACTAACAAAAATGCACTTTCAGAAATCAAACCTTTTATGCACAGCTTGATAGATATCCTTAGGGCTATTTTTAATATAGATCATTCTTTCGTCAGTTGTTTATCTAACAGGCAATCATGTCTTGTCAATCCCTCCCTCTGAACAACTTCAAATGTGTCATTTTATTTATGTGATATCTCCCACCACCTTAGAACTGTAGCTCATCATCTTACACCTGGACTACGGAAATAGCCTGTCTTCTGGCAAGTGTACACAAGTCATTTTCTGCATCATTCCTTCCTAAATGAGTTTTTAATTTGTCTAAATCATAGCTTTCAAAATGTGGCTTAGAAATGCAGAAATTATCAATGATTCTAAAGCCATATGTAAAATATCTTCTGTTTAGGTTTGAAAGTACTAAAGACTCTTTTGATACACATGCTCACACAGTACATGCACATTCACACATTCACACACACACACATATACACATACATAAGTATGCCACACACACACACACACACACACCTTGTTCTTTGAATGCCTCTGTGTTTTTCTTTCTTTCATTAGCATCATTTTTTTTAATTCAAAATGGTTTCCAGCATGGTTGGGAGAATTTCTAAAAATTCATCCTCTGCTGCCAAACATTAATAACTGCTCTGAAAATCTGAAATTACTTTTTCAGTGTGGAAAAATTCTAAACCTTCCAAATCTTTTCTGACATCCCCAGTATACTTTGGTTTCTATGTGATGCTTGTGTGTTATTAAGGAATGTAATCTAAACATTAAAAGTTAAGAGGCTCACACCAGGGGAAGAGATAAGGAAGGCAGAAATGTAATATCATCAGAGCTCTGTGCAGTGTCTGAGTTCAGGGCCCATCCCCCCAGAGTATCACTCGAGAGAATGTGTTACTTGCTCATTTAGATCATCTGTTAATGAGAAGAGATGGAGAACTCCACAAATGTTCATATTCTTCATAATTCCACCAGTGAATGAAGAAATTGTTGTACTTCCATATCATATGGTCCCGACAGTACAGTCTGTTGCAACAATCGAGAATTTCCCTTGATCCATACAAAGATAGAGGCTTTACTGTGTTTGGGAAATGCATGATAGATTTAATGCTGAAAAACTATATGTATATATATAATAAATATATACTAAATATGGCAGATACCTTCATATTATATAATTTTAATTCTTTCTGGCTATAAATTCATGTTTTATCTCTCTCATTTGATGTGGTTTGTATTCAGATTTGCTCTTTTGAATGTTTGCATAGGTCAACATTGTGTTGACAAAAGCGCAGCGAGTTTTGTTCTTGATATTTGCAGAAATCATGCCTAGTTGGTGGACTGATTGGTACCATTAACTTGATTGTTGTCAAACAGGGCTCACACCATGCTGGAGGCAATTTATGTTTTCATTGTTTTCAACTTGACATGCTATAACGTGCTATAACAACTATGATGTCTTGAATCAGTAACACCCACTAATATCTTCCATCTTTCTGAATATCTCTCTGTTGTAATCTCCTACCTTCTGTCTCATTCTTTTACTTTTATGAAATTGTGAAAATAACCTTAACTTATGCTGTTATATTTTTATTTTAAAACCATGTGTGGGCATTTAACACGGGTTATGTTAGTACTGAACAACTCAATATAATCTTGTGAATGCGATAAATATTAGCCTTAATAGTAAATTTATTATTTTCCTTATAAGAAAAAATGAGTCCTAGGTTTTTAAATACTTTAGCCACATGTTTCTTACGTTTACTACCTTTTTTATCAAAAAATTTCAGATATTTTGTTCATTTTCCCTTCTCCCCAGATTTCTTCCTGATACTATTCACATTTTTATCCACAAAACATGATGTTCATTTCATCTATCCTTAAAAATCTAGCAAACAAAAACAAGAAGCATGCACAAAATACATATTTTACCTTTTAATTAAAGTTAAATTTTTGAATAATATAAATATGATATTTCTTAAATGGGTCCTATATATAATTATTGTCTTTTCAATACTGTATATTAAATGCCTTATTTTGTTCTACAAGGATATGTCTCTGGTTAAGTGTAGGTATCTTTTAGAGGGTTCTAGTTTTGTTGTTAGCTTCCACATCAAGTACTGTACAATTCCTATCTAATCCCAGTTCCAATGGTATCTGCCACTTCTTGTCTCCAGTAAATCCTGCACTTGTATCAACATAGCCATACACAGGAACACACAAACTAATTGAAAATAAGTCATAGTAATCTTTATATAACAAATTAATTTCTAAATTTGCTTGTTTAAGAAACAAGCATTCTTTAAAAATAGAATAAGGAGAAAAAATTATAATGGCTGCCTGTGTATTAACAGATTTATTTAATAAAAGGTAGTTTAATTTGTTGAAATGCTTGAGTATGTTCAACATTTCACAAGAGTCACCTTTAACTTTCTGCACATAATAACAATAATTTCATGTAGGCATTCACTACCTACATACTTTGACAATTAATTTTATGTGTCCACCTAACTCAGCGAGTTGGCAGGTATATATTTGCTCAAAATTTTCTCTGGAGAAAGTCTTAAGTTGCAGTCACCATTGATACTGGAAGATTAATTAGAAGAGTTTGTTCTCCCCAGTGATGCCATTCTTTATCAAGTCATTTGAAATAGAAGGGTTGCTCTTCTATGAAAAAAAGTAAATTTATCTTACTTATTGCCATCATGCTGAGACATCACTCAGTTCACAAAGCTAGAAGGAGCAATTTTAAATGTTTTCTCTGCCAATGCTAACCCAGGGCTTTCTCTTATAAGGGAATAAGTAGTTTCTTCTTGAACCAATGAGGATGGCTGAGGCCTAGGAATCTGAACTCCAGTTTGTGCAACTAAAAAGCTTATTCATGGTAGCAGTTCCATGAGACTTTGGAAGTTACCGATCAGAGATAGTCATAAATCAAGACATTCTCCAGATAAAGTGTGGGAGCCAACAGAGAGTCAGGTTACAGAAAAGTGTGGAAGTCTTTGCCATCAAACTCATAAACTATCTGATGACATTCTTTACTCTTGGATAGTGAATGCTAGGAGTCGTTTAGAATATATGCCTATGCCATAGTTCAGGTTTAGTTTATTTAATCATAAACTTGAGTCAGAAAACTTTATCTACAAAAAAGTGATACTTTTTTAATTTTATTTTTTATTGATTTTTATTGAGCTCTACATTTTTCTTTGCTCCCCTCCCTGCCTCTTTCCTCCCTTTAAAAACTTTCAAGGTACCCACGCTCCCAATTTACTCAGTATACTTTGTCTTTTCTACATTCCATGTAGATTAGATCTATATATGTCGTTCTTCTGGCCCTCACTCTTGTCTAGGTTCGCTGGGATTTTGATTTGTGGGCTGGTTTTCTTTGCTTTATGTTTAAAAACAACTTATGAGACAAGGTTGTCCATATCTAGTGGGACTTTTCATGCAAATATTAGGTTCAATGACAAGACAACATGATAGCAGAATACCACAGCAAACACCCCTGGGTCAGAATGAACTATCAGAGATGAATTTTGAGTATTAATCACTAAGTTTCCTGTGAGACTTACATCTTCATTCTTTTTCATAATATTTCACACTACTTCTTGAAGTTTATTTCATTAAAGAGAAATTCTGCTAATTGAAATAAACATTGATTTGTCTTATGAGACAATGCCTTGGCCTTCTCAGGTTATTGTAAAGATATCATAAACTATATTATTTAAAAATGTCAAGCTAAATAACAGATACTTCATAGGACAAAGTTTCTTTGGGGAAAACATGGCAACATTTAGAGAGGTGAGACAAGATTTTACACCTGTAAATAAAGATAAATTTCCATTTGTTACTTGAATGTAAAATTGAGTCATTTAATGAACCTGAGACGGGAGTTGTTATGTATACTTTGTTAGAAGTGAGTTTTAGGAAAACATTTTCTGAAAATTTGTACTATTAAATAATGATGAAGATATGTCTTGCTCAGAAAACACATAGAGACCTAGTGAAGTATAATATATGAGTGTGTGTAGGGATTTATTATGGTATTTTAAAAGTTTTCTCCAGAAAGTGTTTATGTTAGAGAGCCAATATTGATCTTATCTTTTTACAAATTGCTGACTTTAATTGAAATTTGGACAAAGAAACAAAATAAAACAACAAAAAGAATTTAACTATACTTAAAAAATAGTTGTTTTTTTTTTTTATTTTTTATTTTCAAGGCAGGACTTCTCTGTAGCCAGGCTGGCCTTGAGTTCAAAGAGATCCATCTGCCTCCCGAGTGTTGATAATAATGACTTGCCCCATCACCACCTGGAAAGAAATATCTTTCATGCAAACATTACTAAAGCTTTTCTAAGACATCTCAGGATTAAAAAATCCAAATAAAAGGACTTGCAGACTAAATGTCTTCTGAACAACCAGTTCTCCCTTATCCTTATTAGGAGGCAGAAGCAGATTAGTTCATGCAGTCTCATTTGATAAAAATGCATATCTTCCCAACCCTAAGATGGCTCCCTTAATTAAGATATGTGCTTCCCTGATCCCCTATCCAACCTTCCTGTAACCCAATCATCCCGTTGCCCCAAGTTCTCCCCATCCT